>NW_010560004.1:22422-61688 GCF_000687285.1 Phaethon lepturus | reverse complement strand
GGAAAGAGATTGGCCTATAGACAGATGACTGGTTAAATGACTGTTCCAGAATAGACTATTGGCACTAACATACTAAGAATTCATGCTGTTCCATCTACAAGCACAATTTTTCCAGAAAGATCCTGTAGGATATCAGCACAATGTAAATCAAAATGTAGTACTTAAAAATTAGTTCTGCTTCTGGATTAAAATAGAAGGCAAATGGCTATAAAAGACTAATAGATGCTACAATGATTATAAATTGATATCGATGGTGTGAGACCTGACATTTGATTTTTCTATAAAGGTAGGGAAAAATAAAAAATAATTATCTCCTTTTTAGAAGACTTGCAAGCAAGTCTTCTGTCATACTGTCAACCATTTTAATCAAAATATGTTTCAAGCTTGGTTTAGAATTAAGGTAGGTCACATAGGATCTTATTTCAATTCATTTGCAAAATGTGTATTTTTTTCACATACCTATGACAGTAAAAAGCAGGGTACAGAAGATGGGATATTTTCATTCTTTTTGTTGTTCAACAGTATGTTCAAAAGATCTGTCAAGTATTTTTGCGGATGTGCTTAATCCTAGGGCTTTCAGACACAGCTTGTTACCTTCTTTCCACTTCAACAGAGTTTTGTGATGTATTTATGAGGCTGAGACTAAACTAGGTCTGTTTGGGAAAAGGCAAAACCTAAAAAAAAAAAAGATATTTTAACCTACTTAGGATGAATACTTGTTAACCAGTTCAAAGGTTTACGCTGTTGTAATAACCTGGGGTTGCAAAGAGAATAGCTATATTCAGCATGGTAGAAAAACTAGCATATGAGGTTTTCACTGCAAATATTGCCAAATTTTATATAAAAGGGTAACATTCTTATAGTTAAGAACATGAATAATTTTTTTTTTTTTTTTACTATTAAGATACTCATTGCTAGAAATGGTGGTTCAATGAAACAGAAGAGCAATATAGCAGGGCCACTGGTCTGAATGCAGTTCAGATTATTGTTGACACATGGTATGGCAAAATCACTTCATTATCTGAGTCTGCTTTGTTCAGGAGGTGGCTATCTTTCATACCAGAAAATCAACACTGATGTTGCTAGCTGCTGCTAGTCTCAAACTGAGGAAATTAACTGAAAAGAAGTCCCACCACTCACACAGAGGGAGGGATGGATCTCCCTCAATGAACCATTCAACTTGTCTGGCATCTCCGCATCCTGGGAGGCATATTTGAGAATGGTCATACTAGATTTAAGGAGGGAGCTGGAAACTTCAAATGAATATAAAGCTGGTGGCTTGGAGATGCATCGGCCACCAGAGAAACAAAGATTTACTGGAAAGTGCACCAAGACACCTTTGAGAAGGGACTTTGTGAAGAAAATGGAAGGAAATGTAGGTAAAAACAAAGAGCCCAGAACTGAAACTTTCAACTGTATGAAGCACTTCAGACTTAACAGCCTAGCACTCACTTAAACAATCAGAATTAAGTCCCTAACCACTTCCAAAGACAAATCCAAAAAACCCAGATTGCTCTGACACCATGTTAGCTGTCTACCTTTAGATGCAAAGGTATGCACACCTGCGAGAACTGTAAACTCTTACACTTATGGAAGACAACAGTTAAGAACATGTGTAAAGTTAATCATCCCTGCATGGAAAGGAATGGTGTGCATGCAACAAGCAGGAAAAAGGAAATATTCTCAAAAAGTGAAATAGCCCAACAGAATCTATCACGCAAAGATTCAGATTTGTAGGTGGTAACAGCACTATTGCATTTCTGTGCTTGTTAATAGAGTTTGTAAGTTAAAAGGAAATAATTCTTTTCTGTGTTCAACTCATGCAAATCTATTTTGCATACAAGGGCACAAACAGAGCAGAAGAATATTCGCAAGGCTAAGTAAAACCAGCATTACTTCCAAAATTTTGCTTAATGCTGTTTGCCTTATTTATTATTATTCATAATTATGATTTTATTATAATTATATTTTAATAAAGAAATTATATTTTAATATTATATTTATTATAATTTTATTATTACTTATAATTATATCACTTGTAATTTTAAACTTTGAAAGTAGAAAATCTTAGAATTCTGAGCCCTCACTTTTAAAAGCTTAAAATCCTTTCCTTTAAGTTGTTCCCCCACAACTTAAAAACCTTCACACAACAGTAAAAAGTGACCCTGCTTCTCTATTAGATCACACTGCCAACATACACCACCATAAACATATGTTCTGCGTATAACGCTAATGCAAACACCTGCACCAAATGCCCTGTATCTTACTAATTTTACAAAAGAACACTGTTGAGTCACTACTTCAGTATTTTATTGAAATAATTGTGTATGATTTAAAGTGGTTCCCGCTGGCTTTAATAATAGAAAAGATGTCTTTCTACCCCTATAGTTTTCTGCAGAAGTTTTCAAGAGGAGCTCATTTATAAGAGGAATACAAGTAGAGCATCTCTGTTTTAGATTCCCACTCTGTAGATCTCTGTTTTACATGTTTCTTTCTCCTGGTTGCTGAATGCCCGTCAAGTGTATGTTGTCATTTATAGGAAGACCATGAGAAAATACCTTTGACGACAACTGAAGTATGCTACATTTAAACCATTTTACAGTAGAACAAAAAACCCCTACTTTTTACTGAACTTTCACTAGACCTGAAATTATCACGTTGTTCAGCAGTCCGCTATCACAATGACGTAACGTCCATCAGAGCCATCTGAGTGCACGTGCCTTCCCTGCAGCACACAGAACACAGGCAGCCGCCAGCGCTGACTCTTACCTTCTCAGTTTTCATGCCCGGGAGACTGCTCCCAGCAGCCTGAGCCACTCCTCTGCTTGCGAAGTAACTACTTCCAAAGCAGATTTGGAAAAATAGGTGGTGTGCCCACTACTCAACCAAAGTGAAAATGATGGCAGCTCAAGTTAATACTCCAAGGGTATAAACCACGCTGTCAAACATTGTGTTTACTGCCTATTCTATGAACTTGGGGCAGGGGGGAGTAATTTTTGACAGAGAGGTAGGGCACAAATCTACATGGATTGCCAGAGCTGATCACTCAGACCTTGAGTACGTCTGCTAATTTTGCTGAGAATCCTCAGTTTTTTAAAAATAAATTATAATGTACCCATCTCAAAGATGGGAAATGAAGCATGGAGAGGTTTCAGAATTTGTCCAAGGCCACACAGCTCTTCAGGGGCACACATGAAAGTAAAATCTAGTAATAGTTATTTATAGACATTTGACCATACCACAGAAGTAACATTTGCACTCCAGAAAGTTCAATCCCGTAAGTATTGTCAGTATTAAAGTAAATAATAGGATTTCAAAAGTTATTAACAATATTTTGAAATGGATTAACTTGTGGAATGCTATTGTCAGTTTCCCAGGGTTTTTATCTGCTTAGGACTTGCTTTAGCAGTTCTGAAATCCTAAATAGGATTTGTTAGTATACTAGCAATTCTCATCCAAATGATCACTTTGTCTAACAGCGTATGCTATCCACATAACAGAAATAACCTTCAGATCATTTTTATTTCGTTTCTGCTGTAGAACAACCTGAAAATAATGTATTTTTTCAGTATCTGCATATTCTTTCCTTTCCCTCGCTTTAAAGAAGGGCTGGTCCTGATCATATAGGCATGGAACAAGTGAAGGACTCCAGAATTTTCAGACTGTTTCTGGCACCGATCCACTGCACTGCCCAGAGCACATCCCTGTTTCTCCTCATTGAAGAAACAGAGATTATATTGGTTACCTACATCTCTAGCATGTATGTTTGCTCAGGATTAGAGCTTCTGAAGTGCTTTGATGAGTAAAATTCTGCTAATTTAATTTTTCTTTCTATTTTCACACATACTCCAAACACCTATTCTATCTCTCCACAGAAGAAATTTTATCTTATACATGAACAGGTTAAGAACTTTCTCCAGTGAAAGCTCAGTAATACACACCAGTTAATTCACATCAGACTCTGTTCAGTACTCCTTTCTATTTTAACTTTGTATCTCCAGTATGTCAACTTAATTAGTCATGGGCAATATAATAAAATAGAACATCAGATGTAGATCTCCAAGCATACTCCTTAGGATCATATTTTGGACTGCCTGAACAAACATGACCATCTGTATGAATTTTTGTGTTTCTATAATTCAAAACAGCAAAAGTCATAGGAATGGATATTTTAAAATCTACCTCATCTTCCCTACCTCAGAGCCATAAGCTACATACAGCAGTTAAGAGCCTCTATGAGTTTACAAAAGTACATTCACTTTAGTATGTTCATGCTCCATGTCAAACATATCCCTTTAAAGGAATTTCATACCATGCATTGCATTCAAAATTGCAAATATAAAGTATCTGATAACATTTCATGGCCTCTAGGTATAATCAGCATAAAACCAGCATAAAAGACACTCAATATGAATATGAAAAGTTTAATCCAAATGTGATGTAACCTCATGGGGAATTCTGCCACACATGCTGTCCTTTCTTCTAGGAGGTCTTTCAGCTGTCTACCTTCACTGTCCTTGTAGTGGGTACAGCAAAATGACATGGAAAAGAAAAGAAACCTAAGCATTGGCATGCTACAGCAGTGTTTAACGGTTGTTCCAATGAAGCAAGCTTTGATCACTTCCCTAGGAGAAAGCCATGACCTTTCCTTTAAGAAGAGCATTTTCTCTTTTGATCTGTATGTTGCACTTATTTAAACTGAATTTCAAGTATTAGTGTCTTTTTGATACTTATAAAAATGTTATATAAACAGATAAAAATTCATGACACTCACAAATCTCCACTCCATTTATTTTATATTATTGCTGTATTCAGTTGGTAACTTTGAAAGATGTCAGAAGTAGGTTCTAATGTACTACAAAATTTGCACTAGTAAGTAGCAAGTACTGTATATATCAGCTAAATATAACCGTGCTATTTATCTATTATTTATACCCTAAATCCCGTATCTACCAAGGCAAAAGCAGAAGTGCCCAACCGTCATTTCTGCATTTGTCCCAGTATAATACTAACTAGCCATGTAAATGATATCTAGATATGATCTACAGACACCTACAAAGCTAAGTTTGAGTACGTAAAAGCAGAGATTCTGTCAGAGCCACCTACAAAACATCTTCTATAGGTTATAGAAGATAACTACATTCCCAACTGTACAATAGATGTCCATTAAGAGCTAAACTAAAATCTGCCTATTTACTGCAATTCAATTAATACCCAGTTGATAAGAATAATTTTAAGTTTTGTGGACCTTGGATAAATCCAGAAAAGACAAATTAACTCTTCCTCCTCAGAGTGCAAGACATGAGACCTCCCCCTGGACAAGATTTGTGACAATTTAAAATCATGATCACAGATATCAAAGTTACATAATCCTAAAAATAAATTCATTCTTAAAAATCAAAATTCCTGTAATATTTCATGACCTACAGCTATTACAATTAATGTAACAGACATCTGGCTCAAATTCAAATTCAAATTTCCTAAAATTCACCCATCAGATCCCTGATGATTATTCTACCTAACATTGAGAAGGTTCAGATTAGAAATTCAGACTCTAAATTGAAAAGATTTCTGAATTTTTCCGTTGTTTGGCACAAAGTTGTAGTCTGCATCCTTCCCTAGCCTAAAACACCCAAACTGATCTCTACGGAAGACATTATGCTTTTCTTATTCTTAGGCATGGATCCCTTAGTGTTACGTTAGATCTAGATGTTAGATACAAGTTAACAAGTGATGGAAAGCTGCACAATAAATTTTTCGTGATTATTTTAACAACAGAGCCATTTTCACATCTCAGAATATACTTTCAGTATTAGCATGTATTAAATAACAAAAAACCCCAAAATTTCATTTTGCGGTTTTGAACCTATTCCCAGTGTGGATGAATTTCTGAACAAAAATTTAGTCTCTTCATAACTGTCTTAACAATACCAAGACCAAAGGAGCAAGGTAGTACTAACTGAAAGCAGTATGTAAAATCTTCACAATCCTGATCGTCTTGTCTGTGTCAAAGCAAAGGCCACAAGATAAAACAAAAGGAATGAAGATGAAAGGTTCAATTAAAAAATAAATCGTTCTAAAATTTTGAGATGGCTAGAAAGACTCTAAATACAGTTTGAATGCAATTAATGGCTTTAGACCCTGTGATCCTTCTCATCTATGGATTCATATCTGATTTTGAAAAGGAGCTGTAAGTATGGTAGTTAATTTTAGAAGACATATATACATCTCGCTGGGTACCTGTATGTTGGATGACTTTCATTTTGGAAAACTGTAGATTTCACTGTTAGCAAATCCGTAACACTTCATAAATTTGTAGCACAACTTTAGGATCGATAGTACTTCGATATTAGAGGGAAGCAAATTTAACCATAAGTAATGAAAGAAAAGAGCCTTACTACTTCTTCCCCCACCCCAACCATCCTCAGTACTACAGCACGAAGAATATTAGCATCTTGCTACATCAAAAAGGATAAAATACTTGAGGCACTTAGCCCATTGGCAAATTATGCGTGGGGATTTATAGATGAATGACTTGTACCTATGTTTACAGCCTTTCAGCAGACTGCTCACTGTTTACTCTGGAATTAATCCAGGTCCATAAAACTACTGATACATCAACATAACAGATGTGCTTAAGTGACTATGCATTATAAGGTGATTTGCTTTAGTTATAAAAACTCAGTAACCAATTTTAAGTTGATTTTGACAATCACAGTCTGTAACCCATCAGCATCTACTGTATTAATTACTGTTAGCAGACTGGTAATCTCTGCTTCTAAGGACTTCATAATTTCACTGTTTGACTTTCAAAAGTATTAGAATTGGAGCATAATGGCGTAAGTCTACTAATTTATCCCTACAATATCACTATGTTGAAAACATTTTAACTTGTGTTCATATCATGCTTACAACGTGGTGGAATGTAAATGTAATAAATTTCTTTATCTTCACGACACACAATTGAGGTGAAAACGATGAAGCCCAAGGCAATGCTAGTGCTTGTTCTCTAAAGGATCTACTCACCAAGTAAAAGGCAAACTTTGTTTACCAATTGTTAATGTCATTTTCATTATTATGAATGAAACGATTACTTTTCTAACCAATTTGTGACTTCCTGGCTACTTGCAACTTAACTATGAATACTTGGGTTGAAAGTTTTTGAAACGTGTCTCAGAGTTCTTTCTCCTCCTACATTTGACTCCATCAGAATTCTTTCAGAGAAGGTGGTATGAACTGCCACATGTTAAATACAAAAAAAAAAAATCTATTTTAAAATGCTTTTTCTTCTTTTTCCTTTGATGCTTTCTATTGTGAAACTTTTATGATGTTGATCATAGAGAACTTCTTTCTTCAAAGCTAATAATATTATTGAATAGATAGCAGAAATTTAAGGCTTGAGACTGAAATGTCCTGAAGAGCGCAATGAAAACTTTTTGCTCTCCTGTTTGAAAGGTCTGTCTATGTGATCTTCTGCCTTAGCCAGCAAAGACCCTGACTGCATTTTTCACACGTAAGTTTACGGGCTTGGCATGGAGACAGGTCTCCACGTATAGTTCTGTAACATTATACGCAAGTTGTCTTCGTCTGTATTTGTTTTCAAAAATGTACAGGTAGAAACACTGTGCGTTTCATTATGTGGAATAACAATGTGTCAGATGGAAGCAAGAAACCCATAAAACATACAGTATGGTTTGAGGTTTCACAAACAAATATGCTGTTTTAACTGAAGATAGGGCCAGAAGCTAAATTTTAAGTGTGACAAAACCTGAGGATACCCAAGTCCTTAATGTAAATATATGCATTTTGAAGCAATACCTATTTGTATTAAATTGTCAGACTACATTGTTACTCTAAGTATAATATTCCTGAAATGCCTTTACAAAGCCAGCTGGAAACCTTGACATTTCATCCATATTGTTATTTATATACATATTTACTGCTGCCACCTGCTTGTAACTTGGCTCGTATCATGAAGCAGTACATTTCCCTTGTTTCATTATACTTTGACATTTCACTATAACTACATAGCCACCCATTTCTCAGTTTCCAATTGCTCTGCAGCCACTCTTGAATTACACTGGCTTAGTAATAGAATAAAGATCTTTCTCCATGGTAGTACTAGCCTCTTTTTTTCATACCCAGATGGTACAAATCGCTGCTGGCACATGTAACAATTATTGCACAGCTTCTGCTGCTTAAATGAACCCCCATAAACCCCACAGAGTTAGATTAGATTAGGGAATTGGGAGGTGAGGAGGAGGTCTGGCCAGTGGTCTCAGCTGAACAGATAAGTATTTGGTACAGCCTGCGTATGGCTGTGATGGAGTATATAGCACGCGTAGCGTGTACTCTTCAGTGAGCCTGTTCTAAGGAAGAAAGGAAAATTAGCTAATAAAGTTAATAAACCTAATGTCATAATCAGTATCACAACACCCATTTTTACTATTATTCAAATAGCCTGGTTATTTGAATACCTCAGGATGCCTCATAAAACTGACACCTTCCAAAGAATAATGCTGGAAACAGCAATCACCAAGAGAAACTCGGATCCCTTACGCCAATTTGCCTACGTTCTTGCTTCACTCAGACTATCAAATGAATCAACCAGCTGTTTGATATTTCTGAAGGAGGCTGATGACCACTATCCGTACTCTTAGGCATTTAAAAACACACATACATTTCCAGTTCCTCTGTGCATCTCTCCGAGTAGAAATACCAGCAACTAAGCACAGCATAACGGGATTAACTGAAGAGGTGCTGTGAAAACATCGAACTAACACTGGGTCAGAGAAGGAGAAAAACTCACTCTGGGTCAACCTACTTGATAGGTAAACAACATATCTGTGTTGTCAGTCCAAGAGTTCATCATGAGCCATTTTAAATGCACAAAAGGAAAACTACAGCATGAGAAGCTTGACATGTGAAATATATCTTTTATGACTTCATGAAAGTTATACTGCTTGAAATTTTCTACAAGCTAGAACACAACCTAGCGCGCGCACACACACACACACACGTGTGTGCATATATATATATAATTCATTTTATAGAAAATCCTCTAGGCGTTCAATACTTAAAAGATACTAAAACTGAGGGACAAAATATGTGAAAGAAGGATAATAAATATATCAAAATTATTGTAAAACTATCTACATTTGGCATTCATATAGGTCATACAAAATAATTTCACATGTTTCTACAAAACAAGCTGCTTTACCTTTTCCTCAACTGTGTCCTGATCAGGAGAACAGAGGAAATCTTGTTGTGTACCTGAAAGGCCAACAGGCACAGACTTACTGCAGCAAGGGAGAAAAGGAAGGAATTTATTGTCATTTTTCCAGTCCCCAACTTAACATGAAAATGGTTAGTTTTTCCTGCTGATTGAAAAAAAAGTTCATCAAAAAGCCAAAACTAAACCTATTTAGTGCTTAGAATGCAAAATCTTTGCCTTATATTGCACCTCCAGATCAAATACAATATGGTAACTTACAGAAACATGTATTTTTTATTGTTAAAATTAATTTAAGAACGAACTAAAATGACTAGAACTGCATGCAAAGCACTAATTTCTCCTGCTGTCTTGTTGACAACCACATCTCAGGACAGAATGGGAAAAGGTGAAGACTATTCATTTCTCACAAAGCAGAAATGGAAAAACAAAACGTAGAAAACTCAAGCAATTGGACAAAACAATTTTCAGTTTGTAAACCACTTCCCCATCTTAGCTGGGAATAAGCAAACCCGTCCTCATTCATTCAGACTCAAAATAAAGGCCAGGTTTCAAAAAACAGCTTAGTTACTATTTCTGTTTAGGCCCCGGAAAAGCAGACTTTTTTTAAAAGGACTAGGAGCCTTCACAATCATGAACTCTTCTGAAAATCTGGCTATTCATTTTGGTATCTAAATTTGGCTTTATGAAAACTGTTGTGGAAGATAAAAGGATTTCTTTTTCATACTGAAAATAATAGGGTACACACTCCATCTCACAAGTGACAAAAGCTTCAACGAAAGCTTCTTTCTTCTTCAATGTTCTTGCTGGTGAAACTGCAGATTCCGGAATGAAAAACTGATATACATCTGCCCAAAAGTGAAGCCCACAGATCTCTCAGGAAAAAAACAAATACTTAGGAACCATCTACCCCAGTAAGGGAATAGAAACTTGTCTGTCACACACGTAAATGCGTGCACTACTGAAAGCAATGGGCATCTACCACATTCTGAATACTAATCTATGCATACGAAATTAAACAACAATGCAACTAGACTGAACCATCAAAGTTGCTTCCCCTCTTTAATCAATCCCTCTAACACAAGTAGGTCTAATGTAAATGACGACTTTTTTTCCTTGAAGTATGGTTACGATCGATGTCCTTCAGAGCAACTGACATCATGCTTCCCTAGAGAATGTACTAAACGCTTCCCCTGGGTTTACGATCTTTACTGTTTGGACTGACTAATAGCAGTACTTGAAAACACTGAGAAAACTACATTAATCAAAATTAGCAGTAGAAGCTTATTATTTTTGTCTTCTTCAGAACTTACCTTACCAGCAGAAAATCTAACTTTGGATTTTATTTTTAACATAAAAGAATTTACTTTTGTCTCTGAACAGATTATTAAAGACATCTGTGACCACACCTACCCACCATTTTGCTTTTGAACTAGAGAAAATTTACAAGAACTTTATTCCCACAAGGCTTTTCAAACATTGATTTGGAGACAGAGCTGAAAATTCTAAGTTTTAAGATGGAAACAGACTTTCCCTTCAGTCAAAGCAGTTATATTATCTATCTGAATGAATAAAACAGTGTTTTCTCCAAACCTCCTAAATTCAGTTCCTGTTTATAGTACCGCATATACATCACAAATTCAGTAGAAATTGTTTGACTTAACTTCTAGCTGCAAGAAAAACAAATGCAGATGCAGCAGGAGACAAGGAGGAAAGAACTGTGACAAAATAGGTTGCAGACTTGCACAATATTCAGGATATCTGGGGAAGAACAGTTAAGCAAAATAATGTGACCTATTATAATACCCGGAAATAACATTTTTGGAAGTCTGCTACTTGACGTAGGCTCTAAAACACGATGGTGATAGCAGAAGGCATACACCCTTTATTAAGAGCCTAGAGAGCAGACCAAACCGAATTACTGCAACTCTTCAAACATGTTTTGTGAAATGACGTTCACTAGAATCTTGATAAGAAAAATTGTCTGTGGAGTAGTCTGGCATTCCACAAAGAAAACACAACACATTGCTAACACTGGAAAGAAATATTTTTAAATTTTAATTCAGATGCTCATAATCTCATTTGATTCACGGACTTGTCTTTTCTACTTGATGCCACATCAAATGGCTTTTAAGGCGTTCGCTTTTATGGATCTCTTCATTTATTAAAGCTTGTTTTAGTTATGCATAGTCTTTGCAAATATTCTGACTCATTTACTGTCCTGTAACACTACACAGTTTTAAGCTGTCAAGTTCTGCTGTCCTCCCCACTATTTCTGAAAAGGTATTTTAGCCATTCTCTGTACAGCTTTTGCTCACATGAACATACTTTTTCCTCATTCTATTTACCTTTTAAAGATCAAGTATTAGAAAAAGAAATAAATGAGAATTAAGATTAGGAGAGAGAAGCAGCAAAAATTATATATGCATGGGAGAAATAAGAAGTAGCACCAAGAAAAAAGAAAGCATGAAATTAAAAGACAGCATAGCAAAAATGTTATGTTTTAAGAAATAAGGACCTGACAGAAAAGGACCATGGCATACTTAGTCTTGGTCTCACTTACTGTGACTTTGCCTTTCAATTAATTAAATACCACGGAGACAGATTAATATATATGAACATTATAATCTTTGAATGTATTGATAAATGTATTTCTGCTATTTACACTTATTAAAAAAAGAGAAATTTGTAATGCAACTGTTAATCAGTTGCTAAGCTTTAAGGAGTAACATAATTTTAAAAGAATAGTATCTTAGTTAATTATTTTAATTTTTATTCCCCACAAGTACTTTTTAATTTAGCTTTGTACAACCAAAGCTTATGTATTTATCTTCCCTCTACTTGTATTTTAAAGAAAATGATACATCAGACAAGGATTCAAACTACACCTGAGGAACAACTTAAGAAGTTAATTGATCTAAAAAATAACAGTTTTCAAAGAAGTTATGTTTTTCCTACACTTTCCAAATAGCACTTATACAGTGGAAACAATACTTGTAAACTACTAGATTTTAATCTAAGACAAACTTTCACACTGTAGCCTTATTGTCAAAAGCTGATGTGAAGTCCTATAGCAGCAGCTCAGGAAAGCAAGGCCTATCTACATCTGTTACCTAATCACTGTGGGTGCCATGCAATGTGGGTGCCATGCACTCAGGAAAAGACACTTTTCCACATGCAAGAAAGGCTGCTAACATGCATTTTTGTAACCACTTATCCAAGAAGATTTTCCTAGTGGCTTAAGTCAAACCTAAGAAATATTTTTGTTGACAGTTCTTCATATTAACAATAGATGCATTGGAAACATCAAAAAGAATCTCTCATTTATTGAGAGAATCTCAATAAAAATTCTGTTTTACTTCTGAAGCTAACAAGCTGTTAATAAAACACAACTAGAAAGCCATATAATTAAAAATAGAATTGAACTACCAATACAAGTCTTAGAACATAAAAGCATCACATGATGACTGAATTATTTAATCCATCTTTGCATTAGAACAAATACAGAACAGTCCACGGTAAGCCTTCCTGTCTGTGTTCAAACACAGCCTGTTTCTGTAAGTGGCTATACCTGGTTGCAAACACCACCATTCAGTAATCAATTCAATAACGTACGATGATAGTAACCTTTAGAAAGCATCATATGTTGGTCATCGAGTCCCTCCCTGCTCCTGACAAACCAGATCTTCCCTTAACATATATGCTACTTTATTTATTCAACTTTGTCAGTACAAGCAACATGTGGCATGTCTTCTATTAGCAATCAGGTCTTACAATCCCTATTGACAGGATGGACAACAATCCAGTCTCGTAAAAGATTCATGACACAACTTTGCACTCTCTACTGCTTGCTTTCTCATAAAACCAGTGTAAATCCCATCAAAAATTTAGCAGAACCCCTGCCTCATCTGTTTAGGCCTGAAGCTAGTTGCAGGGACAACTCATTAGGGACAAGCTCATTAAAACCAGCCCTGGAGCAAAAGCAGTTTGCGAGTCTCCTCATTTTTATTCACTTTCACCTAGCCATTTCTTGTGTTTCCCAGATACAGAGCTTCTAATGATTCTGCACAATAAGCAAGGCTGTTTCCAAACTTACACTACACCCAGGGTTCCACAAATGCAGCTCCTCCTGTACACCAAAGCTAACATAGTTCTGTTCATTTGTAAGGCTTAGATGGTTCTACACTGAAAGGTAGTATCTGAAAACCTAGTGGATTCTCCTCTGATTACATTAGCAAAAGGCAGCTATGCACAACAGCTATGAAATGCATGCTAAAATCCAAACAGAAATCGCGATGTGCAGAATTAAGCCTAGTAGATACACATGCCTGACAACTCACTCATGTACGAGAGCATTTTTAGCACCTGAGGTACCTAAAATACCCAAGAATTAAAAAAAAGGGGGGGAGGTGGAACCACCAGTAAGGATTTCCTTTCTCCTTAGAGTCTGTGTAATAATAAAATATTGATTAAATAAAGCACATTCTTGTTGTATGTTGTTTACCTTTTCTGTCATTTGCTGAAGTCCCTAAGTAAAATGATCCTTACTTTTGCTATGAGCACTAGCTGAGAAACCTTGCTAATACCTTCTAAATTAAGATACCTAAAGTTAGGCACATTAATAAGTAGCCCAATTTCAAATGCTTACATTCAGACGATAGAATTTGAAAACCATGGTTATCCACAGTTCTGAAGGTTGGTGATCAAAATATCCCGAGGTGACTGCAAAAGCTTCCTTACTTCTGCCACATAACAAAGGTCTGCAGAGGATGGATTTCCACCCCTACACCTGTGATGACAAAAACTAGTGACTGCTGCACCTGTATCTCTTTGCAAATTTGTGTACAGAGGAGGAGGAAAGACTCACGGGGATACGTTCTCAAGAGTAATTTGCTAAAACTGGTCTTGGAAGAGCTTAACTCTTAACAAACGTTCCTGTGACATGCATGGCACAGCTATTCAGATAGAGACATACGCCCAGATAATGTAATATACATCTGAGGAGCGTCTTACTGAATTCGGCGTAGCAAAGAACTGTCTGGACAAGAAGCATATTCTAATCCTTCTACAGATCATCTATTGAAAACCAACCAAATTCTACTTGCCCAGTTCAGCAGTTAAGTCAAGAATGTAAATAACTGTCAAGAGTGAAAAAGCCCCTCATCTCACTCCAACCTGAGTGTCTTTAAACATATTTTTACAAGCATGTTAATATTCAATCATGTATTTTTACCTTGCTTGCGCTCTATACACAGCACTACATACAGGGTACACTCTTATTCTTGTCAAGTTCATTCTCTGCTCATCTTATGATGGTGTGTAACAATCTCATTCACAGTCTTCAGCCCACCACTCAAGGCAACGCAGCACCAAGGCCTACAGCATTTTCAAAGTCAAAATTTAAAAACTGACCATTTTGCTATCTTCTGTACAAATATGCACTCAGAGTGTCAAAGGTACTCAATTATGCTGGAAGAATTAACTATTTGGAGGATCACTGTCCAAAACATGAATATTAATCACGATCTGTGACACTGTCAAAGACTATGACGTCTTTCATGCACAGTTTTACCAACAAAAATATTATTGCCATGAAAAGTGTTGCACCAATATAATTACTTTACCACATTATCAAGCACAACAAGCATCGAGCACCTCAAGCAACATAGGTAAATTGATGGGGTGTGAAGTTTGTTTCATGTAAAGATCATTGCCTAGTTGCTCAATATACAGTATTACTTTAGCATCAACACGAACTCCAGCACAGATTAACAGTCCTACACACTACTCTCAGCTGTAGGTTAATCAAATCAGTCTTACTTCGCACTAAAACTGAGTAGGACCATCTAATGGGTAGTTTAAGGAACAACTTCGCAAACAGGAAAAAAGCAGTACCTTTTTTGATTGTTTCGTTTTTAGTGAAAATCTGATTGTCTCTCCATTCCATGGTCTTCAGTGGGGACTTCAATTAGATTACATTCTGGAGTATGAGGCACCCATACCACTACAATAAAGTCTTAGTTGAGAAACATTATCAACCATGGTTTAGGCTATGTTTCCTCTGCTTCCCTGTGCAAAGGATGAAAGCTACAGTATCATCAAATACAGACCAAATACTGAAATTCAAGTTTTCTGAAAAATGAGAACTTAGGGAGTAAGCTATTTAAAATTAAAACATATAACAAGCTTTACAAAAAAACTGACTTTCACTAGCACAAGGTTTCAGCATTTCTAGAATATAATAATAAAAGGGCCTCATTTATTTTTCTATTAGTCTCTTGTGTCTCTATTAAAAAACTACCTGAAGGCTGAGAACCTACACCTCTCATGAAACTTTCTGCAGATACATAAACTTCAAAAAACATGGATTTGTAAAGAAAACAATGACAAAAAATGCATTTAAAGTGAGAATAACAATGTCCCTTTTCTCTTTTAAATCCCAGTAAATCTTATCATATCAGAAGCTTAGCAATACCAGGACTGAAATTCAAATGCTTTAAAATATAACTAAGTACACATTAAATGTGTACTTTTGTTTGTTCTACAAATATTGTAAAGTCTTATTTAAGCTTTCTTATATCTTTTCAAAGGTACCTTAGATATAATTCTGCTTGTACATTTACTTATAAAGTGTAAGAGAACTAGAATACAACTAGTTACCACATTAGCTCATTTCTTTCTAAACTATTTTCTTAGAAAAACAAGCAATTTTTCAGCTTCCAAGTAAACTATAAAATATAAGCAAATGCAACATAAAGCGTTTAGAAAGGATGTGAATGCATCATATACGTCAGCTACTGTGTGGGGAAAAAAGTGAAAACAAATAGCTATGAAAAAGTTTCATTACTGCAATACTGAGTGTTAATAGTATAATATAATAAAACTGAAAGATGTAAATAGGTAATTTGGATTAAGGAAAGTTATTTGTCATTAGTTATTAAGTATTGCTCCAAGTGAACTTGCTTTAAGGCACTAACATGCCTACAAATATCATGACTTTTTTCTTGAAGACGCTGGAAACGCACCGATGCTGTTAGACAGTAATTTAGTGTGGGTCCTCCAAGCAAAAATGCAATGACTTCATTGAGCTTCATTACTAACTTTCTCCTATTAAAAATTCCAAACAAACAGGTGCTTCACACTAGGTCTACTTCTAAAATTGCTTTCTTTTTATTCTCAGGGATACATCAAGAGCTGAGGGAGAATTCATGCAGTATAGATCAGTCAGGCATTGACAGCACATCACACTTTGACAAGCTGCTTGGCTCTGTTTAAAGTCTAAGGTAGGCCTTGGCCCATCAAGGCCATGGCTATTGAATTATTGACAGCCTCTCACTGTGGTGCAAAGGGAAGGAGTGCTATAGCCCCAGTTCAATAAAGATGAAATGGAAACCCTCTCTGAAGCTTACTTTAGCACGTTAAAGGAGTTTTAATGGTCTTGTTTAAAATTCAGTAAGAGAATACATTAGACTGATTACATTTTCACCAGCTAAACAAAAAGTTTGGGATGCTGCAGAGATTATAAATCAGAGGAAAACTATGCCAAGTACAAATCTGATCTACACCGAGAAGTTGACTAATGTTTCAAACTCATTTCAAAACATCCAAATCATACAAAATCACAGAATCGTTAAGATTGGAAAAGAACTTTTAAGATCATCAAGTCCAACCATCAACCCAACACCACCATGCCCACTAAACCATGTCCCGAAGTGCCACGCCCACATGTTCTTTGAACACTTAACAACTTTTCACCATTCTGTACCATTATACCATGTGCAGTTGAGTGTTAACAATAACGTAGGGGTTCATCATCCTACTACACAGGCTGGCTTTCGTAATAGTTACTTTCTACTTTCTACAAGCTAACGCAGTGGTCAGTCCATGTTTACAACCTATCCATTCAGCCATCCACATTAGTTCTGTATCTCTTTTCCCTTCCAGCTATCAAAAGCGCAGTAAAGGGGTGTCAGTAAGTAACCGGCTACCCAATGTCTGCTTTGGTTGGTTGGTTGGTTGGTCTTCCTACAGAACTATTCTACAGAGTAAATCACTATTCTTCCACAAGGAGCTGCTTAACATTAACAATTCTGATCTTCATACATAATCTCTTTTCTTCTTCAAATTTATACCTGCCAAGCTTTACTTGTATTTTAATAGTTGATGTCAGACAAGCAACAAGCAAAAAGTTCCATCTCGGGACTATAATTTTAAATACAATGAGACTCACATCAACTGTCGCCATAGACATGCAGAAAATTATTCCGCATGGATTTCTAAAGTGCATCCTAAAAGCTTCAAAGAATGAATACATTTTTAAAAGAATTTAAACTGATGATCATGGAGGGGGGAGGTTAAGTAATTTGTCTAATGTGACCCTATACTCATTTCTCCAACATCACTTCCAATATGCTGCCTCCTGTCAAATCAACAAAGAGAGCCTAACAGCACATCTAAATTTGTGTTCATTTGCCTTCTGCAGGATTATCTTTGCCACGTCAAGCATTATAAGTAAATCAAAGATGCTTCTCAGGGGCTGTAAGAGTAGGGCTAATCTCCAGACAAATATTTAGAAGGAAGCTTAGCCTGTTCTGGCTTTAATCGTTTCCAACTGATTTGACTTATTCTAATTACAGCCTTTATGTTATAAAAGCCATTTTTATGTTGCTGAGGAGCAGTTTCACTGCAAATACATGAAATTTTGCTGAGTTTCTGTTCCCATGTCGATTATGGAAATGGTACTCTACAGCTTTCCTCTAATTAGAAAAACACACTGCACAGAGCATCAACAATTTTTAACATTAATAACAGAGTGACAGCGTCCTTTTGTGTGTCTTTAAATAATTTCTCAAAATATGACACCACAAAGCCACTGTATCCCACTTGGGTATCATAGTAGGAGCAATTTTCACATTTTTGCATATTATATTTATTCAAACACAGAACAGAATCTTTGAAGAAGCTGTTTAGTAATCTAACCTAACAGAATAAGATAATTAAACTTCTGGATAGTTTAGGGTGAGGTACTGTCCAAGCTCATGAACTCGGAAAACTCAAACGCTCATACACAAAGCAAATTAAACACATCCTTTGATAAATCAGACAGCACAGTTATTTGTTACTTTTAGTCCTTACTTACCATGTTATCATTTCCCATAATGAACAGACGGCTGAGATAATACCGTTTTTGCTTTACATCAACTCTCAGACTTTTCTTGCTCTTTAAAGGAAATCTAACTGTGTTACCCAAATGCTGTGGACAATAGAAATCAAAGTGGAGGAGTCACAGAATATGTAGCATATGTCCACACGAACTTCAATACATTACTAACTAATACTTCCATTTAACAGAGAAGACCTCCTCATTTATTGACAAAGCTGATCCCAAAAACAGTTAAGATGAAATATAAATAAGGCATGTGATAACATATATTACTTCTGCTATGACTCTATGCACATTACTACCTTCCTATCTCTGTGCAGAAAGAATCAATATTAATATATTGATACGATGACCAAAAACAAATAGGAGATTAAAGCACTAAAAGCTGGCATGATTTTTTTACATACAGAAAAGATGCTCTGGAAGCCAACACAGAAGCAAAAGGCAACTCTGCATATATATGCTTAGAAAAATATGTACACGTCTCTTTCAATACTGTGACTGGTCAAACTAAGCTACTATAGAATGTAACGTATTTTGCAAATAGCAGGATACTAGGCAGAACAGTCTTCTGTAAGGTATTTACAACATGACCTCTAGTGTATCTGTGAAATACCAGGTAGCACTATCACACAATTTTGCATACTGCTGTGATAATAACGTCTCCAAGCTCCTTTCACTTCTCCAAAAAAGCTAGATTTGTTGACACAACCCTCTTAGGGGTTCTTTGTTTCCATTTGCTAAATGAAGGGCATAAATTAGTCAAGCAACAGTTTTAATTGGGGAGACTTGTTCTGCAATAGTTTATTTTATTTTTCTTTCTGTTTTAGTAAAAATTAAGCCTGTAGTATTAATAATTCTTTGATTAGACTTAAGATTTCAATTACATTACTAAAATAAATTCTTGGCTTTATGTGCAAGTTGCTTATTCTTTTTGTCCATAGCTAGATTTTGAGTGTAAACTGGTGAAGAATCTGAAAAGACAGCAAAACTGTACGATAACCCTCAAAAAACTGTCTAGCCTCCTAACCTGTTTAATTTACAGCGGTCCTGAGAGCAGCATGTACTCTGTGCATTTAGTAACCCTTGCTGGTTTTACCTTGAGTTTCGCCATGTTAGAAATGAGCCTGATGAAAACAATGTAGCAAAGGAGGCAGGAGCCGAAGGCTGTCATTATTATGTTTCTGAAGTGGACACTGGTTTTATGTATTTTTTAGAACAATAAAATATTTTTCATACAAGCTATGGTATATACTGTCACAGTAGTGGAATAAGTTACATTGAGCTTCAGATACGCTCACTGCGGAGGCACGCACTCCCCTGTGGGTGTTTCCCACTGTCACCTGAGATTCCATCTCTTCTAGACTGAGTGGCAGCCGCCTGGTGTATCAGAAATACTTCAGATGGATTTTCTAATTGTTTTTTCAAGATCATGACGGCTCTCAGAAGCCAAGAGTCTCTTCCTAATGCACTGCATAGATCCAACGCAAGTAGTATTTTTTCTGAACTGCACATCCTCACCGCATTGTCCATTTGTAGCACGTATAAAACATATTACATTGGTTGCCATGTAGGTCTAGTGTAAAAACATTCAGGAACACAAAATTAAACCCACAACTACTCGTTTACTTGACATATCATTCACTGGGCACGTGTTACACCAGTTCTCCAGACTGTGTTGGCTTTGTTTGCAAACCAAATTTCTTTTGGCTTACATCAATACATTTCTCATGTGGCTGTTATCCTACCGATTCAAGAGACTTCTATTCAGCCCATCACACAAGCAAAAACTCTTTCAATCAGTCTTACTGTTGAATGTCTCAATTATACCCCCAAAGTCCTGCTATCTTTAGGTAGCCTTCAAAGGATAAGGCTGAAGAATAATCTTTGCCCATAACTTTCACACTGCCAAATCTCTCAAGTTTCCCACAAGCTAAATGATAACCGTAAAAGTTCCTTGGGAAAGCAACAAAACTGATGCAAGAGGGGGGAAAACCAAAAATGCTTACCTTTTACTATTATATATAAAGAAGCATATATAATATTAGAATCACTGAAACAAAGTAACTTTTTCAAGGTATGAAAGAAAAGACAAAAATCATTTTCAGATGCTATTATCTCCCACTTTGATATCCCAGTGCAATCTGGTGTGTTCTGCCGCTGTAAAGAAATAGACTCATCGCTGTCAGAAAATTGAGACCTTGATGCCTCTGTGAACAAAATTATTAGCATAGCCATACTGACTGTACACACTTCTCTCTTTTCTTTGAGCGGTTCTTCATAAGGTAATCCCTCCTTAACAATACGTTGTGTTTGGGACTTTTTAAGGAAGTAAAACTCTAAGCAGTAAATATGTATTTCCCCCTCCCTCTTCAATACTGAAGAGCAAACATGTGTCCACGGTCAGCAAAGAGGTAAAAACGAATCGTCAGACAAGAAGTGTTTCCTGTTAGTGAACTGTGGCTCTTACAAACATGAAAATTCAAAAGTCATAAAAGCATTTAGATGTTTTCACAGAAAGAATTTCACATGGAGCAGAAGAACTGAAGTTGATAAACAGTTAAACTTTTGAAAAAAAACTTCCAGATACCATATAGATATTACATTTTATAGTTTACATCAACATCTGTCTGCAGAGGATTGAGATAAAATCTTTGCAAAAGGACATTCTCTCTCATCTATTTATTACTTGGTCTTTGCGCCTGAAATATCTGACACTCATCAGTTTTTAGGAAGAATGCTTGACCAAAGAACAAAAGATATGCTCTAAAATATTAGCAGTGGGGTTGCTACAATTTTACATGAAAGAACTAATTCCGAACGTAAACTTCAGTAAGTTTTCTAGTGTTTTTAAACTATACAATAAAATTCAAAGAAGAAAAATATCATTGTCACTCTCTAAAAGTTTTTCATAAAACTGAAAAATGTTTTAGAGTAAATCAGTCACCAAAATAACTTCTCCCTTAGGCTGTCAACGGTGCTTGCTTATATAGGGTTTTGTTTTTATTTTTACATATGCCACCTTCCGTAAGCAAACCACATGTAATAATTTCAGCAGCAAGAAAGATAGCGCTCAATAACATACTCAGTTCTGCGTCCCAGCTTATTCAAATGAAAAAAGGTAAACGTTTAGTGCTATTGAAAAAAAACCCAACACCCACACACAAAACCCCCTCAAACTCAGACATTTTAAGAAAGGTAGGACCAATTCTCCTATAAATAACTCATATGCTGACAGCTGGATTAGAAAGCTTCAAGGTTGAAACTCCATTTCCACAGCATTGGCCATTGTCCAAACACACCATCTTTACTATTTAAGTAAGAAAGGACTTACAAGTCCCATACAGGATATTTGAGGTTCCAAATGCAGTTTTGAGCTGTCCTGATTTGGATATATACTAGCACAGGATGTATTTTTAAATATTTTGTATGGTCACAGGGAACATAAAAACATTCCTGAAACTACCCAATTACTTATACTTCTTTCCCTTCTTTCCTTTCTCTAATAATGCCGTAGTTCAGTGATAAGCTTGAAGAAGAAGGGACTGTTTCCAAAAGGTGGTGCCAGTCTTGCAGCTTCTGATGGCCCACGCTGACCTCTGCAGTGCCCTCTAGCAGGTACTGACCCAAATCTGTGTATGAATATGGAGGGAACAAGACTGGGAATTTGATTTTGGTTAAATTAACCCAGAGCAAATTGGTTAGCTTTACCCAGATGAGTTTCATGATTTGGTTCAATGAACAGATGCACAAACACTTACACAGGTACAAGGCAAGGCAGGACTTCCTTACTCATTTACAGCGTTACCTTATTTCCCCTGGGAGATGGGTGAAATATGGAGCCATATTTTTCCACTGTGTGAAAGAAGCAGCCTGCTACTCAAGAGAGTAATGCAGGGTACAAAACCAGATAATTCAATCGGTATTTTGCTGATTGTCCTTTGTTGACTACAGACAGAAAAGGTGCTAGAAATGCTTTGGTTTGCTCTAAGTTTTAATATATGCTCAAAAAAGTGGTAATTCTCTAGAATTTGATTCTAAAAATACCACAGTATCAGTCAAAATATCAGCCTTAGTTACACAGAGTCATATCATTTATTGCGTCATTGAAGCCTGCCCTCCCTCCCAACCCCTAAAATTGCGGTAACACGAACAATACAGACCTGACTTTGCTAAAGCACAGTCTGGGCCTCAACAACAGAGCTGCTCATTGCACTGTGATTTTTAAAAGCCTTTTGTCAGAAATGAGACTCTAGAAATACCTGACAGCCAAGTCCAATCAGGTACACTAAAGCCTGACCATTAAAGGAAAAAGAAGCACAAGTAACACGAAAGGTCACTCTTTGATGTTCCATGTCTGTATTACTCATGATACTTCAGTACAACACGATTCAATTTTACTCTTAGAAACCAAAACGAATTTTGTCCTGTTGAAATTACCGAAGCAGGCTTTTTCCCTCCCTTACCAATTTTCACATTTTTATCCTAAAATCACAGACTAGGCAAACAAGGATACCCCAATGGTATTTAAACAGCCACTTGTGGAGGAACCAGAACAAGGTGCTAACAGATGATTTGCTGTAAGACACGTAAAAGGAACTGCCTGCCAATACCGTGCATCTCGGGAACTTGGAGTGTCTGCAGCCGTAGGTAGATCTGTGCTTCACTTATGATTCGCTGTGGTTCTGGACACATTGCAGGGTAGGTGCATTCTGAAAAACACTGCAGTCCTCGTCCCTTTCTTCTTGACGCGGCTGGGTTTTCCTTCCAGAGACAGTGGGAGAGGAGACTGTGTGCACACAGCTTTTATGCTGACGCAGATTCACAATGCGTCCCGAGCATTTACTTGGAATTGGAAATCACTTCTAGCCACAACCTAAATGTGGGATACCACACACTCCCCAGGAGAAATGCTGTATTACATTAGGCTAGGTAAGGCATGAGAGACTTTGAGGATGAAAGAATAAAATCCTGCACTGTCCAATTTTATAATTCATCCCTGGGTAAACTACAGCAAGCTGTTAATATCGTGAATCACGCATTCAGATTTCATCCACCTCACGCTATTTTTTTCACCTTAGCTAACACCACTAATAGTCCTGTTCCTTCAGGGCAGTGATTTTGTGCACTTACATATATCTGTATGGACTTTGTACATTACTGGGCCGCAACCACCAATTAAAAACCGTTCTACTTCTCTGCTACAACCCTCCATCACCTCCAAAAAAGAAAAGATGGACAGAAAAGAAGCTGAACTAACGAAGTTACGAAGTCTCTCAATATAATGTAGAAATCTAGGTTTTAGATAAATCCATTATCTTTATTAAGTTTAAAAAATACAAAAATAATGCTTTGTCATATTGCAATTAACAGCTCACATCCCTAAAACCAGTTTTGCCTGCAAACTGTGGAAATTTAAATTCCAGCTATTTCAGCAGCATTTCAGAAAAATCAAAGAGCCCGTTTATGAAAATGGCACAGAAGTATAGGAACCAAAACCTGCTCATCAGTGTCCTCTAAAAAAATGAATTGGCAGCATTTCACCTTACAATTAAGGCACACTTATTACTTAAATAAACAAAACAGACTTTAAAGTCCTGGATATGAAGCAGGCCTACAGCTCTGGAAGACAGATGCCCTGTCAGGCAGTAGTTTACAGCAATGTGTCTTGTGAAGGTACTACATACATTTTCTATGGTTCTGCATCTAGTACCCTCAGAAAGCATGAAAACCAATTCAGAAATAGTTCTAAAAGGCTTTTTGCTTATGGCTTTATAATACCAGAAGCTCAGCAGCTTCTACATAATAGAATTTATCTCATTTTTAATGTTTAGTATTTGCCATGAAGAAAAATCACAAGTGAATATACAACAGAAAACAGTTTATTCAGAACAGAAAGGGAAGTGATAGGTGTTATTATTTGGCTTCCTTATGCAAATTTATGGGATATATTTTTGCAGCCATATTAAAAATGAGAAGCATAATGTATAATTGAGGACAAAATATAAGGACTAAAGGATAACCAAGTTCCTGATCAAAATGTTTCCTGCAAAATAGGTTCCGTAGCAGAGTTCAGTTACATCTTGGGTTCCCTAAAGATCCAGCCGCATACTTCCAAGGATAGAACACAAGATAGAACTTTTGGACTGGTGCACCTTATAACAGGGACGTTTCGTTTATACCGTTGATGGGTCCAGACAGGACAACAGCAGCATGTGAAATGAAAAATAAGGAACAGTGATTTTGGAACGACCTGATTTAGACTACTGGTACTGCTCTACCTGCTTTTGCCAGTCAAATGAAAAGAGGCATAAACATCGGCTCTAGGATTTTTCCATACTTTTTACTTCTCTTAAATAACAAAAGCCTGAGTTTGAAAATAGCATTCTGACACAGAGCAAAATAATGTTGTTTGAGATGATGTGTGCTTGGAGATGTATCGACAAAATACCTGACAGACCTGTGACAAATTCAGAAAATATGACACAGGTTTTATGATTTCAGGATAGACAGATGCGTTTCTTTAGCTATCTATACATGTGTGTCTATTATGTATAAAATAATCTCTCAACAATTGAAATGCAGAAAACAGTTTTGTTTGTTCTTGTCCTGTAGGATCAAATTAAATAGGAAATTGTGATTACAGGTGACATTTTTGAGGTTTCTGTGTCTCTCAGTGGGATGAGCTAGCTGAGTCTGAGCCAATACCTAAATAATATGTGTTTTCCTACATTTTAGCAGTCCACTTCAAATTGTTAATGCATGTTAAAATATAACTTGCTCATATTATATACTTTAAAGGACACAAATTAAAATATATTCACTGATGTGTTTCTGAAATATACCTTTATCATCAGTAAAATGAACCTCAAGAATAGAAAGGAGATAAAGAAGTTTAAAAGATAAATAGAGACTGTTAGGTAAACCGTGAAATAGCTACAGATGCCACCTCTTTTGTTCCTTGTATCTCAACCAATCTAACAGTTAGGGAGATGCTCTTCTTAACTGCCACCTTTGTAGTTTTACACTTGAACTAGCTATTTTAACTCGGACGGTAACCTTAGTTATGGTCCCTGTAACATAAATATACACATAACATGTAACGTAGTGGTAGACTCTGTAAAGCCAAGACACTGTGTTTAAAACATTACATATATGCACTGTGTTTGATGCGTGCTGTGAATCCTAAAATAGGACATTTATTCATCGACTTCAAACAACAAATCCAAGTCAGATTGCTGTTGGACACTCCTCAGATTGTTCGACACACTGTACAGGGTTTTTTTAAATCCATTACTACAGTTTCTTTTAAACAAACTCATTAAAATAATTAAGAACTCTGTCAATAAAGGAGTATAAAACAATGCTATTTTTTAAAAATAAAACTTATAAAAGCCAGAGAACGTAGGCTTCAGGCTCAAGATTCTGTATCATACTAACAAAATAATAAATGCCCACTAATCCTTGATGTGTTTTACAGGTGGGTCAAAATAAAGAGCAGTAAATATTTAGAAATTTTCACTCAGGCCCTTCATATTACTCTTCATAGTAACTAATACTTGGAAAAGTTAACTCTTCATTATCACCCCTCCATTGGTGCTGTTCTTACTTGTAAGTGTATTCCATTATCACTTCAAAGGTATTACATCAGCTACCTGTCACAAGGATTGCAATTAAAGTAATGTTTAGAGAAAGTGGAGTCGACTTGCCTATTGATGCGGGGAGAAAATTCTCCGTGATTTTAATCGGTGTTACATGCATGTGCTGATAAAAGATGAGACCTGTTAGTTTCATTCTTTTGCTTTCATCTTTGGGTATTCTGCTTTACGCTTTTTGTTCTCTAATTTTAAAAATGCTCATTGTGATGTTTTAAAAGGAATACCAAATAACATTAAAACAGCGCTAGAAGCTGAACACTGTTATTAGATAAAAGTGGCTCTAATGCATTAGGAGGTGTTGACTTAATAGGAAAACAGCTTTGATTCACTAGCCTCTGTCTAACATGCCACTACAACAGAAGTAAAAAGGCAGTGGGCAACTCCCCTCTAATCACCTCCTGTTAGCTGCAACTATAGGCAAATTGCTAGTGAGGATTAAGTGGGGAGACTATCACAGGATCAGTGTCAAGCAGAAAAAAGACTCAATTTGTGAGCAATCATGACTCCCTAATCACTTCTCTAAGAGCTTTAGGAATTACTAACAGTAGTCTTTAGAAGTGTGGACACATCATAAGTACCGACCTACAGTGATAAGGAATCTCTTTTTACCACAAAATGTATGATTATGATAGATTGATAGATAGATAAGATAGAAAGAACAGTTACGTATATAGATAACAAACGAAATGAAGGCTGAAAAATAAATAATTGGCATTCACTATTCCTGTACATTCTTCAGATTACTAAGATTATATATGTGTCATCATTGGGAATGCAAACTGAGATAAACTAACACTTGCATGGTTTGGAGGCAAGTACTGCAAACAAACCTGCCAGTTACCACGTGAAGAAAACACCTATACTATTGCTATTGTAATACTGTTCCACATAGGAACAGTGGAAGAGATTCTACCCATTGCATTTTTTGAAGTAGCTGTTACAGAAATAATTCCCCGTCAGTTATTTTATTCCCAGTTACTTTTACTTTTAGTAAAAAACACAAAAAGAAAAATGCAAACACCTACTATTTAATTTGGAGACAACCTTATTGATATTAACTTTAGTTTTTTATGTATCATAACACTGCATTAGATTATAAAATTCAATAAAGACTACAGGCACTAGGTTTGTAACACCTGACAGATCTATAATTGCTGGGGTCTAAAAATCAACGTGCCCAATAAATTATACCATTTTAGAGATCGCAAAGTTTTATTCTACCTTTGTAGAATTGTACCTTGAGTTGCAAGATGGTTGGCTCGACTGCTCGATCAAAAATTACATTTCCTGCTATTGTTTTACATGACCTAATTTCTTAGTATCAAAAAGAACAAAATTAGTTAACATCTAGCCATACTGACAAAATTACTGTGTTTCAGCATAAGACGTTTTTCAAAGCTACTGTTACAGACTACCTAACTGTCAAAATCAGGCATTACTTGATATACTCAAGTAGTGATTTTAAACAGCACATCAGGCTGTTTAAATGTGACACATTGGTCACAGAGAGTAGGTGCAAACACACGGCATATGCAAATAGCAGAATGAGACTGGACTCACAAATACATTTATTGTTTTGATGTTTAAGTCTGTTTCAGCATTATAGAGGAGCAGTTATATTATAAAATAAAAAGTAAAACATGTCTTTAAAAACAAAATGTATTATCATCAATACTCTTCTAAGAATAACAAGCTACAATAGTTTCAGTGTTTTTGTTGCACTGTATTGTCATCCTGTTCATGCATATCAAAACTTGGTGCCTCTAACATTAATATAGGGAAAAAGAATAAAAAACAATTAAAGTTGAGTAATCGATCAATGACAATTCCTTCTACTCATGTACTGATAATATCACAGGCAATAAAAATAAATAAATAAGCCAAACAGAAAAGCACTGCCCCGAGGTTTTCTAAACATCTCAAACTTGAACTAGAAACAGTATCTTTATAATGACATTATAAACTACCTTCCAGGAAGGAAGCAGGACCTTCCACAGTAAGGTAAGAATTCCTAATAAAGAGTAACTGAAAATTAAGAATGACAACATGTGTGCCACGTAGAAAGACCTTATTATGTGGAATATTATTGAAACAATACCAACATACACTGAATACTGAGAGTATTTTATACCAGCTTGTTTACGGTATGGATTTTTAAAGACTTACAAGAAAAAGAGTACCTTAAGTTTATAAAATATTTCCTTTCAGCTAAATGCTCAAAGACAGATATATGACATATATATATCTTCAATATCTGTATTGAATACAGATACATATTTGGACTCGATGTTCCTTATGTGTCCCTTCCAACTTGAGATATTCTACGATTCTATGAATATAGAATCATATACTACATACTATATATAGGCACATATACTATCTACGTTGGTATCAGGCAGGAAATCTTTTGCCTTTCTTGTATCAATGCTTTTAAATCACAAAACAAAATGTGAATACACAAATTCAGGGCAAAAATTAAAATTAAAACCACTTGCAATGCATATGTTATATAAATCCAAAATAGCTATGTTATACTCCTTGTTTCCTTATCACTCCAGAAGTACTGCATGGGGGGGCGGGGGGGGGAAGGTACATCCTGCCATCATCCTACCCCATCCTACCTTCAGTAAAAACACATGAACAGTGCTTTCTTGATGCATTATCTCGTCTACTCCTTTCACAAACGAAACTACCAGCTGTACGTACACATACACTTATATATGTTTATAAAAATTACTTGGCATTAGTTTAACAACATTTAACTTTTTTAATTTTAATTAAGAAGTTTATAAATTCTGTAATATGTTTTAAGACACAAAATTATTGGTATTTCACTATTATTATACTGTGAACTAACAAAAGCAAATTTCTTAATCCCACTAAATTAATTGGAAATAATACAATACATTGCACAATATTCTAACTTCTATAACAACTTCATAAAACTAATCAAATCTAGACATCCAAAATCAAAATGCAACTCCTACATCACATATTTCCGTTATATAGACTGGACACATGACCTGGTCAGCGAATCAAAAGAGAGAACCCCACGGTACCACATGCACACGTAAACATTATCAGCACCCCTTGTATCAAATCTGTGCTAAATTGTCCTCAGCTGGCATTAGACTCCCCCACGAAAAATATCATTCATCTGGAAATGATATTCTATCATGATTTTTCCACGAAAATTCACAACACTTAACAATAATATATTTGTGATCGCAGAACAAAAACTATTTTCATTACAATGAGTCTGGTAATAGCTTTGTAAAAAAAAGGAAAAAACCCACGAGCATCACCAACAAAAAACCCGCAGCTTGTCCAATTACCTACCATTAACTCCCATTTTCTATCAATTTGCACCCTCGCTATGCAGTCAAGGTTTCTAAAGGGCCAATTTTTATTAGTTTGAATAACAAGAAACAACGTTTATCTGTCCATGCAGTGCAGTACTCTCTAGAACTAACAGGCAGCGACTGCAACAGATTTCTTGCCTTCTAGGTCAGCATTAACTCTAGTTTTAGCAGTTGTAGCTACAGGCAACTGTACTGTAATCAAACATCACAGGGATGGTTTTGCCTTTTTTTTTTTTTTTTTTTTGTTGCTGCTTCCTTGCAGAATCCCCTATTTTAATATACAAACTCACCCCACTGTGAAGTATGCCCTTGCAAGGTTGGATAGCCACGAGAATGTTAGTGGCTAGTGGTTACCTCCATGGGGAAAAGGAAAAAAAAAAAAAAAAGAAAAAAGAAAAAGAGGAGGGGGAAGAAAAAGAAAAGCTTTTTTCAAAAAAAGGCAAAGCGTCAGGGGTATGCGTAAGAGAAGGGAAAAAGGATGGAAAATTAATAATCCAACAGGCAGGTTCCCTCAGTGTTATTAATCATGCCGCTTCTCACAAGCTAGAGAGGAGCTGAGATTTGCACATGGGAGGGGAGGGGAATGTACACTATTGGCCAACTAGCTCATTCCTATACATCTCAGCCAATCCTCCTTTTTTTTCATTTTTTCTCTTCCCCCCTCCCCACCCCCCGCCTTAAGGTACAAATATATCTGAGCAGCAGTTACAAAACCCTGGAAGATGAAAAATCATGCTCCCAGGCTAGGCAATGCTTGGTCCAGTTAATGCACTATAAACTTTATTTGAGCTGACTTCTCATTTGATCCCCTTGTGACAGGGTCAGTGAACGGCAAGCAATTCCATCCCAAATCATGCCATAATCGAATTGCTGCCTATTTCCCGAACCTATAATGAAAAAGGCAACCGAAATAATGCAGGTAATGTTGGCAGCCTCCCCTCGCTGTCGTACATTATTACTGCCGATTGCTTGCCTCCATTTCCCCTGTACTCTAACAATGAATATATTTCACAGCTCACTTGCTTTACTGTGTGGGTGGTATGGCACAGACACCTACATGATATGAAAGAAAATCTAAAACAATAGGGTTTTGTCTCTGTGCGCAGCACCTAACAGGCTGCTGGTAGGAAAGGCAATTTTGTCAAACTGCTACAGGAAAAAGACTAGTGAGGCTTAAACAAGACTTTGGGTAAAAACACCACCAAGTTCTTTTTATCTATTTAGCCCCAGCTTCATCTGATGATCTACAGAACAATTCAAGCATTTATTGACCGTCCTCAAATAAATTACATTATACAGCTGTTTCTAAAGGATTATTTTAAAGTTAGGGTTTCCTAAAGAAAACACTTTAGAGACAGGAGGTATTTCTTTGCCAATATACACATTCTGAAAGATACATATGTTAACAGCCTGAAACATATCCTCAGAATTAGCTCCATTAGAAACGCTAATGGTAGCTAGGTGAATCGCTACCAATTCAATGAATATTACAACTGCTGAAGCAAAATTTGCAATTCCTGCTCTCGCTTATCCCCTCCCTGTAATGACAGTGGGGCACGTACCAAAGAAAAAACTGTAGGATTTAGGTTATAGCCAGTCTGTTTAGCACTCCTGCCCACTAGCAACCTAGAGCATGAGTGCTTTTTAAAAAGACAAAACAGGACTGTATAAAGCAGGCAATAATCATGAGGTAATTACATTTTCAAATGGCATAAATCAACCACAATTGTGAGAAATATTCCCTTTGATCCACCGCTGGATGGCATAAATATGACTGTTTATGTAACCCTTTACTTTGAAACTCACTTTAGAAGAGTTTGAAGCATGAAGCACGACAAGCAAAGCCTTACATAATGAAAAAAAAAATACACTTAATAAGGACAAGGCGATATTCCACTGCATTTCCCTCAAAAATGCATGCAATGAAAACCAACATGCGTAACAAACTGCAACAGCGTCCTATGGAAAACCCAATGGTGACAGCCGTGAACTCTGTTAAAACCTGGGTTCAGACCTAAACTTCTAGCCAGTCCATCACCCCATACCAGGGCAAACCACATTCCCAAGTGTGAAATTCAGCCTATCTTTTGTTCTGGCCTATAAAGACATTTCAGAGAAATACACTCATTTTATTATAAATCAGCATCAAACATTTGGATCAAATTATTTATCACCTCATGCACTGACATAAAGAGGAAAGAAACAATTTAAAAACACCATAGCTGGAACACAATGAGAATTCTGACATAGTATTTGAAATTACAGACAGTACGTTTCTATTAGATTAGCACCTTTGATAATATTCACCAGCCTAAACACTATGGTGTACAACCATAGATTTAAATGAGGAAAGCTTTACCGCACGGAAGTGACTTTCAAAACACATATTTTAATTTTATCTGGATTATAATTGTTAATGAAAGATGTTTTCATTAATTGGCCAGTACCCTCATTTCATTACCTCAGACAAGAGAAACAGGGACTGTAAGTAGGCATTGTAATTTTAAAGCAATGCAATCCCTCATCTGACTAGAATACAATATGAATATTTCACTATTTGAATGACTCTAATTTTTCACTTACTGCTCAGGCAGAACTGATTCGAGACAGCATTTCATTTTTTTAAAAAAAGATGCATGGGTTCAAAAGTGCATGCCAACATATGGACATAGAGTAATTTTTTAAAAACTCAGCACTGGAGGCTATGAAGAGCAGAACTTATACAGAAGAAAAGATCAATATAAAGAAAAAATTGTTCTAGATGTAATTGAAGTCATACATTTTTACACGACTTCTGCTATACACCCAATTACTGCTATTTATCAAACAGCAGACAACATTGAACCTGGCAGCATAAAAAACAAATTTTACTAAGTCAGGAAAGAAGAAAAAGAAAAAAAAAATCATCAGAAAGGGAAGGAAAAAAGATACAAATAATAAATAATTCAATATTCCTGAGAAAAGCTCTTGCAGAAAAGGCCTGACTGATTCAAACATCAGATGTGAGGCTGACAAGAGATATATCGATTTAGACAATTCTATCATTATTATTCCAGCCTGAGTCCTTCAGAAAAGCTGTTCTTTTTGCCCCTGTTTTTATTGCTGTAACTACCAACCTTTTCTCTTATACCTTCCTCTCTTTGAACTTGTATTCATTATGGCTTTAATCTCAGCCTAGCTATAAAACAATAAATAGAAATCCTAGTCTCATTTATTTGAAATGAGAATTCAGGATTTTTAAGATACAATGCTGGAAAATATTTGCTTATATACATATGACTTTAATGCTTCCTTAAAATAGGTCAAGTGCTTCTTGAAGTTTCTAATTATAAGAACAGGCCTTCAATTTCAGGATTAAATACATGCAAGATGACAGCACTGTTTACCTCCAATTTAACTTCACTAATGCAAACCTTTACCAAACTTCCCACTAACTGCTTCTAAGTTTACTTCATATGTGTAGGTAGACTATAGCAAATTAACCTGATTTTTTTAGTTTGTTTTCCTACTTGAATAGGGCTATACCACTGCAGATGTTCTCAAAAAAAAAAAAAAAATCCTTGTAGGTCAACACAAATCAGTAAAATGAAACTGTATAATTACTGGAAGAAAGCATTCCTCCATTAGGCATCTGCAAGCAGAACTAGTTCTTCGCTGTTCTATGTGTTAATTACAACCAGATAGGATATGCCACAGAAAATTAACAGTCTTGCAAAGACATCAGAGGTAAACACACAAAACAGGAGCTGCTTAAGGGTCAGGAGAGCAAGTCAATTTTGAAGAAAGATAAAAGAACTGTCATGTATATGATTGCTTATGAAAGAGAAGAGGGCAATCCTGCCTTGTTATCATCAGTTAATTAAGCACTACAGTCAGGCATGCATACACTGCAACATTTGCCATGGTAATCGAATGTATTATTCAAATGTGAGACAAAACAACAGCAACTGCAACTCTGACAGGGAAGAATACAATCTGCCCACACCAAGGTGCTGATTTAACTTCATGTAAGAGTTAAAAGGCAGCTCAGGAATATGTAATATCAACTTTCTCAAAGAGAGAGCCTTTTAATACACACTACAATTCCACTTCTAAAGAAAATACTCTTTTCCAAATTTGATTCACATGCAAGGTGATGACCTTTGCAAGCAAAGATGAGGGTTATGAAAAGCAATTGATAGTGCAGTAGGATCCTGTTATGTCTTTAATATAAATATGACAGTGAGACTAACAAATACAGTCTTGACAAAACATGCTCTCATGAGTCGTTGCTAAGAGTAAAAAAAAAAAAAAAAAAAAAAAAAGGAAAAGAAAGCAACATACAACGTTTTCCCTGTCCTGAGCTGTAACTGCAAGCAAAAATAAAACTACTAACTGGTCTGCAAGCGATGTGATGATGCTATGTGATAACTACCCTTTCCGTCTCACCAAGGCTTATATCACGTTAGTACTCAACCAATCTATTTGCAGTTTATACAAAATGGTTGCTTTTGGTCTAATCGTTATTCAGCTGGTCAGAAGACATCCAATACTAAGTTCAGTAACAAAAGTAGGATAACATTAGCCAGGGAATGACACTGAGCTAATGGTTTCCCATTTCTTAATATTAAACTTTTAGACATAATTTTAACATCTTCTGTTTCCTTTACTTTCCTTCCTTAAAGATCAGCAACAAAAATCCCACTGGACGACTTTGAGTTTAGCCAAGCTGTACGTCCCTAAAGTGGTGACTTTGTATAAAATGCATGCTCCTATGAATAAGGGCACACCTCCTCATTCAAGTTTGTAGAATGTCTGGGAGAGTGGGGAGAGATGAATGCCAATTCGTTGATATTGTTCCTTGTCTCAACCAGCAAAATGGTGAAGGACCTGGGGAACAGCAGATGCAGTCAGACATAAGCACCCTAACATCCCGTCTCCCTGGGCATAGGAGGCTCTGAACTACCATCATCTGTTGCTTCTTAAAGGCTCCCCAGTCTTCCAAAACAAGTGCAACAAAGGAACCTCTGAAACTGTGATAATTTCCCAGTACTTCATAATCCCCTACCTCTTCCCTTTCTTGTAGCATGGAAGCAAACCACTAAGGACAGGGACTCCTCTAACCAGCACAATCACCGCTGACTCTGATCTGTCAACTCAGAGTCTGATAAACCTGAACTAAAAAGCAGACAGTAGGCTGTCTTCTCTTGCATGGAGCATTCCCTGTAGCTCGAGACCTACTTCTGTCAGACTAGAATATAATTTATACTTTCTCATGCCCATGTTGCAGAATCTCCTCTGCAGCTCTTCAGACATTTTTCAACTTCATATTCTTGCATGGTAACTATGGCTTTCTCATATTTTGCCAAAAACCACTCAAAATGCCATAAAGAAAAACATCTTTGCTGACTGTGCAGGTACTGACCAACTTCAATGATTAAATTATTCCACAAATACCAGTAAAAAGTAGTAATAAAAATACAAAATTATGTGGCAGAGTATTATCTATTATGCTATTATTTTGAAGACAGCTGCCATCAAAAGATATATATCTATAGTGAAAATCAATGCAAACAAAGTATATCTAACAAATCTGTATTATTTTTTCTGAGTGTCTCTCTTTTCCAATCCCTCCTTTTGCTGCACAATATTCTCAATGTTGGACCATCTCAATCAAACACTGTACGAGAAAATAACGTGACACAGAAGTCTCTCTTCTGATCAAATTAGTCCAACATGAATCAATATGAAACCTTAGTGTGTCTGCAATCTCAGAGTCTTCAGTGTCCAGGCATACAGTAATCTGTGAGAAAGAAGTAGTATCTGTTTCTTTGGCACGGAGATTTTCTTTTAGTCAGTCTGTCACTTCCCATTTCAGTTAACAAAATGTTGAACGCAGCTCACCCTTGGACAAATATTACAGCTCTATAGAGTACAAAACAGGCGGAATTGTTTCAGAGGGGAGATTTAATACAAAAACAGATCTGCAAGAAATTCCACAAACTCCAGAAGACATAGATACATAAATATAAAAACGTAACGCTTGTATACACCTTAATTTTTCCATAAACCTTTCAGAAATGCTTAAAATTTATTTTGGAAGAAAAAAAGCATAATAATAAAAAAAATGAAGCAAAACAAAAAAATTAACTTGAGGCAATTCAACTTTCTGGCCTTGCAAACAGGCCTTGTTTTTCTTTCTAATTCATGCAAATGTTTACAGTGATCACAGATAGAAGAGTTGACTACTAAATTAGTTAAAAATTCACCTTGCTAATGCAAACAGGTATGTTTTCATAATCTAGGAATGCAAGTGTCTTGCAGTCAGTACACAAAACATCTGGAATGATGAGCGTTGCAGGTACATATCAAAAAGTATTCTGCAAAATTAAGTCCAGTTATTCCTTTTCACATTTTACTGCATTTACACCTGTCAGACTTATTTAGCCAGAATTTAAAGTGAGAATGAAGCAATTAATAACCATCTGAGGTTCACAGTCCACTCCGTTTGCTACCCAGTTTATATCTGCACTGCCCACTGTTTCAGAGACTCTCACAGAAACCTCTGGGACCTTTGTAAAGGATTAATAACAACACTCATCCCATGCAAGCTCATACAGCTATTTGATATGTAAAGGAAGAAATGGCTACATATGGAAAATCAGCAGCATTCCTGTCATATTGCTTAAATTGTTTAAACATGTGAAATTAACTAAAAATATTTTTCCTTTCTTACTGTTCTACCTGGCCAAAAAAAATTTTTAAAGGAAAGGAAAAGGAAAGGGGAGAAAAGAAAAAGGAAAGGGGAGAAAGAAAAGGGGAGAAAAGAGGAGAAGAGAAAAGGGGAGAAAAGGGAAGGAAAGAGCAGAGAGGAGAGAAGAAGAGAGGAGAGAGAAGAGAGGAGAGGAGAAAAAAGAAAAAGGAAAGCAAACAGGAAAGAAAAAAGGAAAGAAAAAACACTTCCAATTTTCATCCCATAAGGCAGCTCCATCTTTTATGTCACATACTAAAATTTCTCAGACATTGTTTTGTATCCACCTGAACTTTTTCCGACTTCTGCTGCTATGTGGAAACACTTCACACATAAGAAGTGTTGAGGACACACAGTTCTCATCACTTAAAACAAAAACACCCATCCATCTTTGATTACAATTTAGTTCTTTCAGAGCTTTCAGCCTTACTTTACTTTGCAGGTTCTGAGACAGGACTGGCATGTAGCACATGCTGCTCTCCCACTGAGTTGCAGAAGCTCTACTCTTTACTCAGGCGCTCCAAACAGGAACAGGATTCCCCCAGTGGGGTCTAGATGCAGGACTGTGCATAGGATAACTTTTTATTATTATTTTGAAGATAGGCATTGGCCTCTGGTTTTCTGTGGTTGCTTATGTCATCAGAAAAAACCAAAAGTCTGTCTTTTCATGGAATACTAGGTGAAATTAATTAAAAGGCAAATATGAAATATGAAATTTAAATACATTACATCTCCACAAAATTAATTCCTACACCTGTTAATTTCAATGAAGAGGTTACAAGCTTAATTTTATTCCATAACTGGAAGTAAGAGTTTAATGACTTTTTTTCTTAGGTATTTAAAATATTTAACACAAACAGCTAGTCACTACTCTAACTTTCCAATGAGTTTTTTTAAAAAACAAGAAATTTTACAAGCAGTGTACAAAAATGTTTCTATCTTAAATAACTCTCATCTTAGAGAGATTTCCAGTTGAAGCACTTTTTAGTGGTAATGGAACTAACTTTGTAAATCCTCCTATCCCCCACACAAAGAGAGAAAACATGTCTTAAGTAGCAGACACATATACAAACATCTACAAAGAAAGTTGGGCTTCCATATCTGCATAATTCACAAATGTCAATTAAATCTCTCCAGAAGATCTTTCAAATATAACGCTAGAATTTTTAGCTTACATGACACTTTAAAAGTTCAAATAGCGCATTATCTTCTTTCAAATTTCCAAAGTTGTAATACTTCTTATTGATGCACAATGTAAAAAATGAGTTTCAGAATAAAGGTCAACATCACACCACAGCACTACTACAAGGAACTCAATTTAATATTTCAGCCTCTTAATTTTAAGATATTGCAGTTTTATCATTTTTTCCTCACACTTTAATTTGTTTGATTATTAGGCAAATACCATATCAAAGCAGTGAGACTAAAGAGAAATTTCACGCTCTTGAACTTCAGTAAGGAATGCCCACCAGCTAGAAAGTGAATACAATAGAGTCTTGAATTTCTAAGGCTCATCTCACTCCCAAAGAGAACAGGTAGGAGGTGCTTAGAAAAATACAGATGTCTGGGAAGATTAAGTGCATTATGAGAAGCTCTTATTTCACATGACTATTATTTCCTGATTATAATAGTGTCACATGATATTTTTTCCTACATCATCAGGAAATAACAACACTCTGGGATTTTAACAATCTCTCTGAATGGGTAAAATAAATTAAACATATAGTATTGTGCATTATCTTTCAGTGGGATTGTGCTCCGAATGGGTATGGATATGATTATAGTATTAGCTTTTCCTCTTTTGCATTTAGAACATTTTTCCCCTGCTCATGCTGTTAGAATTAAAAAAAAAAAAGAAAAAAAAAAGAAAAAAGTAACCTCAATCCACTAAAATAAATACTTCTGTTATATTCTGTTGCTTCAACAATGGATAAAGCAACCATGCAGGTTTATAATATCAGTTCACAGGGCTCCTTCTGCTTCAGTGAACTGTTACTGAAAGGTTCAGAACAAAGCTACAGGCAGATCGGACAAAGCTGCTGTAACAGGATTTACATTATACTCAAACTGATATGACCACATCAGAGAACTGCTCAATCTTTAGTATCTTCGATTAGAATAGCACAAAGACTGTGAGTATTTTAGCTCTGAGCACCTGATCACAGTATCTGTATTACACCTACTAGCTTAAATGTTGATCTAATCTTACATCAGTAGGATAATTTATGTTTCTTCTTTTTCCTTTCCTCCGTCTCTGTCAAGTACATTGGGATAGAGATAAAATGTGAACCCATGAAAGCTATAGTAATGTTGAGCTATATACTATACAGGTATAGTTATGAAAAGAAACAAAGTACTTACATGTTAACGTTTTTTGAGATCTAAAGTAATTAAAATATTCTATATTCAAACAATTAGTTGACACCATTTGGTAGAACGAGGGAGACACAAGGAAGATCATATGCCAAGGAAAGGCAAACATAACGCTCAATAATTAAATAAATACCACCAGGTGAAGTCACTGCCATGGCTTTCTTACAAGCAAGGAGTTTCTTTGTGCAGAGTTAGCTACAGTAACATTTCTGAATGTATTTCTGCCTAAAGTAGTGGCTCCGTTCCAGGTTTTTTCCTTCCTTTTCCCTTGACCACATTTATCTTTGCAATCCACACTGATTATGCCAGGCTACCCCAAAGAATCTTTTTGTTTCATTTTTGCATTCATGCAATAAACATTCAAATATAAACCATTTGTCCATGACAATAAACTCAAGGCTTTAATTAAATAAAGCACAAAAGAAAACAATTCAGCATTTATAGAATGTAATGCTACCATTCTAGTGATTAGCGATTACCTGCTATGAGGCTAATCCCTTGAAGTTCCTTGCCCAATGCAGTAACTAATACAGGTTTTTTGCATCACCAACACTAGCAGACACTGATTACACCTTTTCTGGCAACTGATACCACATGGTTCATGATCCAGCCTTTTTGACTTAAACCACACTCATACTTGAGCAACAGTTCAAAAAGAAGCGTAGCAATTAAAATGCACATTGCTTTTTATGTCATAAGCACAATGGCTGAACTCACCAGGGAGGCAGGATAGAAACTGCTCTGCGCC
>NW_010560004.1:0-22391 GCF_000687285.1 Phaethon lepturus | reverse complement strand
TGTTTCCTGCTGCTACGAGTGCTGTTTGCCTGAGCGTTTTGCACTGCACTGTTGTGATCAGTCACAAGTTTGGGGCTCTTATTACCTCAAGCAAACCTTGGCTTTTGGAAGCACATTTTCTTCACAGAATGAGACAAAACCTGAAACAGAACTGACTTGTGATATACAAAATTCCTGACTCAGCAAGACAAAAAGCAAATAAAGAATCTTCCTTACACAAGTTAGTAGAAATACAGTGTCTATAACAACTTTGCTTATTGGAATTAAAAAACAACCAAACCACCAAGTACACTAAATATTAGTTATTTGAACATCTCACTAAAAAAAACCCAACAACCCGTCACCAAAAATTAACAACATAGTGGAATATTTACAAAAGTTTATAACTACTTGTGAAAATAGTGTATTATTCACCTACAGCCTGTTAATGAATATCTTTGCATCGTAAGAAAAAGTGCATTTTTAAGAACATGATGCCCATAAATTATGTCACACTATATCCACTGTATTTGATTCCTAGTGCTCAGTTACAAAGAAAAGAGGTATGCTCTGGAAGTGGAAGGTGCTCCTGCTTCTGAAAAGGGTTTTAATGACTGTATTCATGACAGCTTGCACACATGTTCTAAGCAACTTGCACTTGAGCTGTAAACTTTGCTTTGGCTGTATGTTCTTTGGCAGCACCTGGTGGAATTTGGATAACACTACAATAATAATGTAAAAGAAAAGTTACTACAACCCTAGTACTTCTTGTATAAATACTTCTTAAACTATTCACAAAGCACAATTAACATGAAAATAGTCTCTTATATTTTCCAAAACATCAATGGGTATTTTAATAATATCAAATACCATATTACGATAACTACAATATGTAGCTTTAGCCTTGAAATTAGTAGTCAGCTTGTTTTGCACTATTCTAGTGAAAAAAGCACAGTAAATAAAATTTAAAAATGTCACCCATTTAATACAACTCGGAAGGAAAGAAAAGATTTCATATTTACAATAAATTGTCACTCACAGCAACAGATCAAGTAAACTGACATCTCTAGGCAAAAAAAATACAATGAAATAACACACATAATAATGTCTTTAAAGACATTTTAGAGAAAGTATCTGACCACATTTTGTACTTGCCTCTGTCAAAGACTGCTAAAACCTTTTCAATTTTCAATTCGTTAGCAGAGAACAATCATTCAAACGAAACAGAGATCTGTAGGTAATCAGATATTATCTGCTTGTGGTGCAGAGCTTCTAAAAGGGTAACGTCCTATCAAAAAGTGTTCGAGGGGGGAAGAAGGGGACTTTTCCTCAAAGTAATACTATAGGAAGTATTTAGCATAATATGAGCCAGTGGCTCTCAAATTAGTCTCGTTTGAAATACTGTAATTAACAGAAGGGAGCCTAACATACTTACCACAGTTAGCCACTTGTATTCAAATCATGCTGAAGAGTTCTGAAGCCCAGAAACATTTATTTTGGTCTTTTTCCGCTACGTAAGCACTAAAACCCAGAAGCATTTTACCCCAATAATGACCTTTAAAAAGCATTTGTGACTTGATTTGGTTTTCTCTTTCTACAGTTTAGGAATAAATTCATGAAGAAAACTACTGACACAGGTGAGATCATCTTTTAGGGAAGATTTTCAACTTATTAAAATTCATGTTAAAACAAAACATGATGTTAAGAAGTAACTGTACTGCCAACCAATATTCACACTTTTTGTACCAATCTCTTCCATTGAAAACAATTTTGGATTTTTACGTTTACAAATGCACTGTCCCCTTTGTAATTTGGCTCCTACCTGTCAAACATTTTTATCAAATGTTCAGAAATACAGCATGAGACTTACTTTACAACCATGTGTTCTGAAATACGTTGCAGACCATTGCTCATCATTCCAGTCTATCTTTGATATATTCAGTTCACAAACAGGTAATACAGTATGCTGAAAGCTAATCCAACATGTGAGATGGATGTCAATAGGTTACTAAAGTATTACCGTGACACAGAGTTTTCTGGCAAGCATAGACATAACACTATCCATTTAAAATTAGGATCTAAACTTTAAACAACAGGACCACTTGTATTTTCTCCAGTGCATTTCAACTGAGCACTATAAAGCACTTTACAGACATTAAGAAACTGAACCTCACAAAACCTCCGAGACACCTGATGAAGGGTAATGTGTATCACTTAATCCACCACTTACATGCCACCACCGTTCACGTGAAGCACAGACACACCAGGACATCGTACAGCTGCTTTTGATAGAAAATGAAGGGAAAAACCTGCATCCTATTAAAAAAAAAATTTCTAAGTTACACCTTTAGTGTCATGGTGTTCGACTGTGATGTCTCATCACCAAAAGTAGATGTGACTTCAGCATTCTGTCATTACTCAGAACCTCAGATAGACCTTTTTGCACGTTTCCTATTCTGTTGGAAAGTTTGCAAAGCTATCATTAACATCAGATGTTTTAATGAATCAAGACAAGCCCAGACTAATTTCAGATTTGTGAGCTGGTACTGTGCATCTGCAAAATAAGCACTGCACAGGCTCACAGTAGGTATTGAGGATACAGTCCCATCTGCATGACTGCACGTTTCCAGTATTAGAAAAAGATACTTCTTCACATTCTGTAACTCAGAATTTTGCAGATCTGAGGTAAATAAATTTTTCAATGAATAGTTTTAGGCTTTTTTTGTTCCCAGTTCAACTAACTTAAGAATATATTTTTTTTCTAACTTTTCTTTCAAAGGCATTATAATCCCTTTTAATAAATAAGATTGGTGCAATTTAGATCATGCATATCCTTCACTTACTTTAGATCTGCTGTCAGGGAAAAGGGAGAAAGGTCATAGACAAAAGGTCCAGCAACTGGAGTTCAGGATTCAATTTCTTTAAATGCATTTACTTGAAGGCTCTAAAAGCCATGTTACAGTTTAATCTTCCCCAAACCATTCAGTTTCTGCTAGATTTAGCACTTTTGTCCCTTTGTATTCACAGACTTCACATAGCTTCTCCCAAGCTGGCAGGCCAACATATTAGAAATAAAATGCAATTCTGGTATCTGACACTTCAATTTAGCTTCTTCAGTAGCAAAGATCATCAACTGCACTGCTTTCTCCCATGACAGAAGATCACCTAAATATCACTTAACTGATGTGAGCTCTGTTGGTAATGCATACACTGTCTCCCCACTACATTACCACCATGCTGCCTAGAACAAAAATCAATTTTTAATTGACTGGATTATTTGAGGAATGTGGCCCATGCACTGTGCACTGCTGATAGATTCTCCTAGTTTTCCTATCAGCAAAGACTGTAAAATTTCAAGCTTCTTCAGTACAGTAATTCAAGGATTTATCCAGAAGCCGTATGAACAGAACAACATCACAGCTTTTTCAGTACTACTCCTCCATTATTCTCTTTCCTGGCTAGCAAAGTTAGCTCTCTAAACCACAGCACAAATGAAAAAAACACTGACATAGGAAAGATGATGAGGTTTTCATTGAAATGAAAATTATACAAAGGATGTAAGTGGATAAGGGACACAGAGGACTACAGTGGACTTGAAAAATTCCTTTTAAATCTGGCACAAAGTATGCCAGTGGATTATACTGTAGAGTATCAAATCTGCAAGATCCAAGAACAATGCGCGATACCTGGGCCCAGCAGCAACTGAAGTATGATTTCTCAGTTAAGTATCATTACAGTTTTCTTCAGTTATCATTGCTGCCTTGATATATAAACCCCAGCAGTTAAGGTAAAGGGTCGACATTAAAAAGAAATATTATACAAATGAAAATACAGAGGTGAGTGGGTATAAAACACTCGACACTTTATCAGCAAATATTGCAGGAAGCAATTTTATGAAACCGTGTAAGGTACTCACTATTTTGTACAGTGATTATAAGAGTTTCCACCACTTCAAGGAGTTGTCTGACAGGTTAGGTGTATAATTTTACTAACTTTTATCACTGCCTTTCTTAATGCTGAAAAAGACAGCTGCACTGATGTACTAAAAAGAAAATTTTAGTGTCGTACTGCAACCCTTTACAGCACAGTCAAGTGCCAAATTCTGCACTGTACTCACATTAGTTTTAATTGACTAATTCTGATCAATGTCAAAAATCAGTATAGTTCCTGAAATCAGAGATCTAAGATACTAGTTTCTTGCCATTAAAGATATATATGAAGATATATTTAGTTTTTGAGTCTTGTTTTACAAAGGTCCAAAATATGTATTTTTCTTTAACTACATATGTTACACTTGGCTGAGTGGTCAATAGGATGTTACTTTTTCATGTTCTCTGTGTATCACTTTGTGAAAGTGCCAACATTACTGGCATTTTCTAGTAACATCACATAGTAACATTATTGGCATTTTATGCCATAGTCTGCTGGACTGTGTTCAGCCAGTGCAGCCGTATTTCATGAAGTCAGTCTCTGACCTAACCCTCTGCGAGACCACTGTGCTGACACCCCTCCCAGCCCAGGAAAGAGCATACTGCAAAGCAAGCTGGCTCAGGCACTATTGCTTCTTTTGTAGCTCGTGCCAGTTTAAAATGTTGTCAAAAGTGTGCATCCTCAGAGATTTCTTGACTTGTCTCTTAGGCTGTTACGATTCTCCTATGACCGCTACCAGATCTCTACACTGTTGGATTACCTGCAGTACAAATCTTAGCAAATTAGGTGAAGTCATATTTCTACCCAATAAACTAGCACACATGGTTCAGAGGGGCTTTTGTGCTGGCTTTATGAAAGCTGGGAGAAGACAGAAATACCTGATCTTGCATCAAGTTAGAGTGACACGGTAAGAGAATGCCTGATTTGGGTCAGCCCTGTCAGTACAAAGAGAGCCTGTCGAAGTTTCTATCAGGTCAAGGACCTTGTATCCCCTTAGCATGGCGTTTCTCATGCAGTACTAAAAATCCTAAAAGCCAGGCTTCCTGGATCATCAAACCATACTCCATATATTTCCTGTCAAAATTCACAGATTGTGGAACTTGATATTCACAGAAAACTCTCCTCTTCCACTTAAAAATCCACAAACTTTGGGGTTTTTTTCAGAGCTCTCTCCACTTTCAGGCTGCTCCATGAACTGCAAAGGTAGTACTCTTAAATACTTCCAACTTTTATTTTGGGGGGTTTTATTTCCCAGTGATTCATGGCAGTAGCATACCCAAAGCTTAACCAGGCGTAGATAAAAACACGTCACCTTTAAATATGCTAAAAAAATCCAGGTCTCTGAGTATTTCAGTAATTGTCAATTGTGATTCCAAAAGAAGTGTATATTTAAAACTAAATTTATGCTTTGAAACAAGATAAAAGCATGATTAAAATTACTTTAGAGTACCAGTTAAAAATTAAAGTAGAGCCTTTCTCCTTATGCTTCAGAATCAGGAACATGTTTATGATCAGGCTGAAATGTAGATTTCATACACTACTAATACCCACTTCCAATACACTTCTGTCTTCATCCAAATACTCTTGAATGGCTACAGCCCTAAAAGTATCCTGGGTACAATGACTACAATGTCAGGAACACACAGGATGACTCTAGGACACATTAAATCTCTACTCTTGTCTCTTAAATACTTTCAAAAAAGTGTTCTGTCACTCTGGAAAAACTGTTTAATATGAAGTAATCCAGGAAGGACTCTTCTTAAATCTATGGATTTCGCAGACTTGGAATTTCTGTTCTCCAGTTCACAGGAAAGTAAAGGACAAGGTTTGCAGCCCAGGTGTACTACACTGGCTTTCCTAATGTTTTGCCAGGAATTAATTCAGCTTAGTAACTGCAAAAACAGGAGCCATTCAAACCTATGGTTTCCACAGCTTATGCTCACAGAAAAACAGTTTCCATCTCACTGATAGGCCATGAGGAAATTCTCAAATATTTTCTAGATGTCTGCACTTCCGCCTTGTCACCCTGCCTGCATCCACCTAGCTTCAGAAGCTCAAGGCTTCTGTTCAGCCTACATGATTGCTTCCCCCAAGAGTAAAGGAACTATATAGATATTCATACATATGTATTTGTTATCTCTTTTGTTAATATAAAGCATGAAAATATAACAATAACTGAAATCCTAAATACTTGAATTACCTAAACTATTTCAAGTAATTAACTTGTGATTCACTGGCTGCTTAACAGTAGTTCTATTAGCCCATCTTCACAATAGGCCTTTTCAATACTGGTATATAACTCTGAAAATAAGCTGCTTAGGAAAATTATTTATAAAATATCAAGAAACATCAACTTGCTCGACTAATATAACTGACTGGATTTGATCCCTAATGTGAATGAACCTGCAAGTTGCAGTGCCATTAACACTTTGGACTTGTATACCACAAGCTGTGTACTACAGCTCAGCTTCGACAAATTCGCAGTGTGGTTATAGTCTATATTCATTTCTTTTAGAAGATTATAGTCAAGCTCTTGTTCATTTGCTGATCATGAAAGTTGAAAAATTGGGGAAGATTTTTTCTCTTAATGCGATGGAATTTAGCTCACGTATAACTGTGACTGAGAGTACCCTGGGGATGAGTCCACAATGCAAAAGATTCCAATCTTACTCTAATAAAACCAGCAATAATACGCTACTCTTACACAGTGCATTCCCTCTATTAATGCTGTTTTACAAATCAGGGAGAAAAAAAAAAAAAGGATAGGTTGAAATGAACATTTTTAAAGATTACTTAAATTTCTGCATATTGACTGGGTTTTCTGAAGCATGCATCATCTCTTAAAATGAAGCCTGTGTGTCTAAAATCTGCCATCCAACTGCTGAGACATCTAAGAAACCAGACTTGCCCGAAGATAAAGCAAGCACACTAAAGCTCACACTAAAAGCCAGAAGTCCTGATGCTTTGGTCTTCTGGTAGTTCACCTTTGGACTTCTCATGTTGCTATGCGAATTCAGCAATTGTACGAGAACTCTGACTTGGCACTATTTTCAGATTAGAAAGCAGCCCTTCAATAAGTGCCAAAAAAAAAAAGCTATACTGCACTTGATTTAATGCGGTATTTGGAGTAAAACAACAACCTAAAGGTTCCTGCTGCTCTAGGTCACTGCGGTGAAACTAGGACCGAACAAGGAGCATGCTAGCATACATCAGATTTATATTCTTAAAATCTGAATTCTTCAGATTAAATCTGAATTTTAAAATCAAGTTTATATTCTTTTATAGTTGGGGAGGTGCATATAAAGCACTTGTATAGAATACTGGTATTCTTCACAGTTAACATATCCTAAGATGGTAAAATAAAATATCACTGAATCCCCCTTCACCAAACCTTAATACTTTTCCCCTCAGATGAGCACAATTAACTCAAATGAAGAAATGACAACTTCATTAATTTCAGTATTAGCCAATAATAAAGCTGACTATTACTGTACTTATTTCCATAAAAACAAACAGATTATACTGGTGGGCCAATGTGATAATCTCTTGTTTCATAGAGAAGGAAAACAAGGGAACAAGGAAAGTTACAGATCAGAAAAGATTTGTCCATCATTGAACAATGATCCCATGACTGACAGCAGTATTTAAACAACACTTTGTTAAAAGACAACCAGCAGATTTCAGTACTTTTTGTTGGTATCTATGCAGGATTTCAAAAGGTGTCTGTGGTTTGCTATCTACTGACAGCCATTAATAAATTACCCATGTTTTGGTCAATTGTCCTCTACTCTATTAATTTTTGCTTGTTTCTATCTAAAGCATCTTTTTTGACTCTTCTGTAGATTACGGGATAGCCTGCAGAGCTGTCTGTCTTTTAGTGTTTCAAAATTCTAGATGTTGCACAGAGAAAAATCTGAAGACACTTGTGTCACCGTTAATAGAATCTACTGTGCAATTTTTCAGCTGCATGTTTTTGTTCTTTGTATTATGTATTCAACTCACTTTTATTTTACAGTTTCCTAAAATGTTACTTCAAACAAGTAACGATGGAAAACAGTATCTGTCTCTGACTATTTGCAGGCTGTACTCTGGCTTTTTAGCTTGCACAGATTCCTTTAACCTATTTTACTTACTTCTTATTTAATTGGTTTTAATAGTGAGTTTATGTCCATCCTTGATTTACAGAGCTGTAATTCCTTCATCACATTCCAAGTATGTTTTTCTTTAGCTGCCATCCCCAACACCAACACAGTTCCTCTCCTCCCATCATCTTACTGCTTTACACTACAAACCCTCAAGAAGTTAATTTGTGTATATATACTGGTAAAAATATTTATTATAACTCAGACATTTATTCTTCTCTATTTCAAACATTCATTTAACAATCCTAGTCTATTAACCTGATGAACGCTACGTACAGGACAATATGCAGATACCTAATTTACCCAGAGGGAAACAAAACAATTTCCAAGAAGTCATCACTTACTACAGTGCTCTGTTGATATTTCAGAAATGCATTTGTCCCTTGGATATATTCAGAATGCATTCTACAAGTCTACAAATGCATCTTTTTAATAACAGTACCACATAATTCCTCAATGCTACACAGAGAAGAAAAAGTGCAAATGTGTTTTTTCTATCCCCAAAACAAAGGTAATAAGGCTTTGTCTGCTTTTTTTGTGCATGCTTTAAGCATCTACCTTAATGAGCTTTGTTTCTTTGTACCTCCAGAGATTAGTATTCTGCCCAACAAAACAATTTATTGCCCGAAATGTTACTACTGCTGATAAAATCTTAGCTTCTCCAATACTTCTGGCTTGACAGCTAATACCCTAATGTTTCATTTACAGCTGAACAAAGCAGCTTATCTCTACTAAAGGGGGAATTAGTTAGTAGTAAGAAATAATTTCAATCATCTGTTCTGCTTCCAAGGTAAAATGATGACTTGTGCATTCTTGCTTCTATCTGATGACAGGTGTGTTGCAGTTCTCGGAATACATAACAGGTCTGTCACATAAGCTTTGTAATTTGTACAATGCAGCTACATGGATTAGGGAAGAGTCAGGTCTTTGCTGTCAAAAAAATCTGCTATCAGCAGTGTGCGGCAGTCAGCACTTTTATTTTACAGACAGGGCACAGACTCAAGTGGAAAAAAAAAACCAGTTCTGATCAATAAATAGCTTCATTTTGTATCTGCAACTCTTTGAGTAGTTATATATGTGAAAATATGTGATATATATGTGAAAATCCCTATTAAAAACAGAATAGATTTTGTTGACAAAATGATACTTTAAGGCGTGTGCTTTGCAAAAATGGCTTTGATTATCACCTTACTACGTTAAGTATCTAATTATTTATATCTCCAGGAATTAAAATTGACTAGGATTTTATCTCCATACCATACACATCAAATCACTTGTGGAATTCCTATCGGGAGTAGTTGATATATACTTGGAAATCTCTGTGGCAAAGGACAAAGACTGATTTTTGCTTGCTGTTTGAATGACCTTCTTATCCCAACACCATTTTTTCATGTTGTTACAGAATAAAGTCACCTGAATACTGGAAAGCAGCATAACATTTGCCCACACTGTATTTTCTCTGCACTACTTTTTTTTGTAAGTAGTAATCTATTTTGCACCAAGTTTAAAAGAATTAGAGAAGTAATTTGAACTGTAGTGCCATTCTTGAGTTCTCTAATATTTGGTTCTTTAATTGGGTGCCACAATTTATGACAGTGTAAGTATTTACAGCTTTTAAATTCAATATGGGTTTTATCAGAAAAAAATGAGATTATGGATTTCAGGTGGCACTGGTAAGAAAAGCTGTGGTTGGAGGTGAAAGGTACATTAGATTAAAATATCAATACCAGAAAATAAATCAAAACAAAATAATCCTTCAGAATTAACCGTAAAGACAGTACATGACAATCTGATGTTAATTTCAACTGGTACATATGTATTTTCCATGCAGTCAGTGATATATACCACTGATTGCATTCAGCCTAATATTCTAAGACACAGTGACCACACTCACATACACGCTATATTTGTGTTAACACTGCAAAATTTCTGTAAGTGTAAGTGAATAAGTTAGGGAAAATATGGCAATGGTTTTAAGCACCACACAATAAAAGAAATTTTCCATGATTACAGTACTGTGGCTTTGGTCTCTACCTTCTCAGAAATTTCAAAAAACTAGAGGGCCCAGTGGCAAGAGGTTTGTCAGAAGTTAAATGGACAGCACCACTGATTGTAAAGTTCTACTTTTTTTTTTTTTTTAGGTAATGGAAATAATAATTTATCTATTTGATAGCAAACCTTTACTTCAGCCTGATAGACAACAGAGTGCTCAGAAAATACACATCTGATTTCTTCTTACACAGTAATGCTAAATTAACTAGGTATGAGAAAGAGGCACTGTCATTTTGCAATCCTGCTATATAATTGTTCATTCACAACTTTCACTCTGTTATATCTTAATGGAGTTCCACCGTATTTGAAATTAATTGTGCATTTCTTCCTGAGATTCTTTTTAATCCTCTCTCACATCCTTATTTTTCAATCACAACTAAGTGTCATAAATCAGTTAAAAAAAAAAGTTATAATATACATTACAGTTATATTAATACTATAAAGGTATCCAACATTTGTCATCTGTTGCATGACATCAGACTCAATCTTTCTGCGACATGCATTTCACTGACCACTTTACCTGCAGTTATATCCTCTTTCCCAGCTCTCAAGAGATGCCAGACCACCTTAGCATTCTTCGTACTCCTCTGTTAGTTCAGGAATCTGATCCAACATTATATGGCTAAACGGTCAGTTTGTTCCTCTGCTGTGAGGGGTTACTTCATTCTATTTCCATGTGTCTTACGTTGGTTATAAAAAGACTGAATGGGCTAAGCAGCCAATTTTACTGAGGGATGTATTTCTCAAAAAAAATTGACAGAGGACATTACATGCTGATTTACCCAAAAAAACATTTACTAAAACCTGAATTCATACTTTAACTGAGCTTAACAATGAAAATCTTAAATATTTACTTGGCTGCTGCAGCACATGGCAAATTCTGCATGACTGCCCAAGGGAAAGTCAAGATTAATCAAAACATCGTGATCAGAGATGAAGTAACAATCATGTTACACATGTTTATCGGGGAACCCAATAGTATTCAGTTAAATGCAGTTAAAATCCAGGAACGTGGATTATTTCACTTATCACTAGACTATAACTGCCTCAGAGATTCAAATACATTCTGCAAAAGGAACACCTATACACAACAGTTCAAAAGATGATACTAAAAGGATGCGATAGGCAGAGTCTTTCCTCCAGAAAGAATGTAGTTGGACTAATCAGCTGCAAGAAGTCGTTCAGTGAGCAAAACATGCAAGACTACTTCTTGTCCAAGATGTTGTATTCTACCAGCATGTAACATTCAGCTAAGATAGCCACCAGCACAGACCAAACACTTGTTACTAATTCTACTACACTTCTTTCTTTTTATAATCTTTCCTTACTTTCCTTTCACAGCTCTGCAGTTTGTGATATCATCCATAGAAGTTTGTTGGGTTTTTTTCAAATTAATTTTGCTTTTTACATTAAGTCTTTAAAATGGTTGAAACAAGCTGATACCACAGAATCACCCAAAATACCAGCGCATTTTCTTAATTTAAAAAGGCCAGAAAAAGAGCAAATATTGATTCCTGTATATTCTCCTCCCTGTATTTCAATGTTTTATTTGTATGCCTATATATATCTCATATATGATATGATTATTTAAGAGTGCCATGAAAAGTTTCAATCTCATAAAATAAGTGGAACAAAAAATACTTCTACCTACCCTGAAAAGGAAAGGACAATTTTCTTTTTGGTTTAGTGATCATTGTCAATAAAAATATAAAGAGAATACATAAGAAGGTGCAAGCTTCTGGAACAACAGTAACTGGAACAACAACAATTACACAGACAGCTATGTATAAAATGAAATTGGGAGAGGACTGGCATATAAGATAACTTCAGGCACCCTGAAAATAATACCTACAAAGATATGAATATATATTTACATGAGGCTAAGTCCTGGAGTTCTTACTCACTAGAACCTTATTTAAAACCATGAAAAGGCTGCTGCGAAGGACTATTAGCAGATGTGGTCCTACAGAATCTTGAAGATTACGCAGAGTGAAGTTGGATTTTATCCTAACTTATTCCTCACGACAGCAATGATAATGTCTACATACACAGAACCATAAGATTTCTATTTGGCCTGGAGTTGTTTAATTTTTAGTGCTATCATTGATCTTTGAAATAGTATTAATTTAATGATGCATGCATGCATTAAAAGTGTAAACACACAGCTGTACAAGATTTAACTCCACTGACAAAAGAAGCATTGAGGCATACCTTCACCGAGATTTTTAACTCTGAAATTAAATTTTGCATAAAATGTGTTCTTGAAAAGTAAATTACAAGTAAGATTTTATAAGTGAAAAATTTAATTATGTAGTTTAATCTCCAAGAATCAGAAGTATGTCTTCAGCCACAGTGTAGTTACTACATCTGACATTTGGTATGGTTTCAAAACACATAATTTTTTCCTTTCTCTGCACTTACTATTAGTAATTTTTAAAAGATATGAATTTGACAGCATGCATAGAAAGATGTGGAAACTATCCATTTGCTGCATACTGTGTCACTTCAATTGTCCATAAATGCTTAAGAAAATGGAAAAACGGTAAGCATGTGGGTTGCATGCATTGACTGTGGTCACTTCTGTTATTTTTTTCCACCTCATCACACATTGTGTGAGCTGCATTTCCAATTAACCTTTCCCTGAAATAAGGTAACTTGACACAGTCTACACTTCATTTTCTTTTATACTGATACAAACCGTAATACCTTTATCACATAATAAGATGGGCTGTTTAAATTCATATAGACCCCCAGAACTTACAATCAGCATCACAGAACAGACTGGTGTGCCCCTGAAGACTCTACAAAGCCAAAGAGACTCTCCATGGGAGCAACTGATAGCCCAAACCGCATAAATGTCAACGTAAGAATTTTCTGTGGTTTCCATGTATAAAAGAGAAGGTTTAGGAAAAGCAGCACTCTCACCAAATGTAGCAGTAACATGTGTGAATTGCTGAATGTGGATGAGAAAACACAGATTTCCTATTATTCATGGACAAATTTAGCAAGTTTAATCCTATCAACTGCAGGGATTTTGGCAACTGAAAATGCCAGAGCATCTGTGACTTTGCTTTTTCTTGGAAAGAAAGCAGAACGGGAAGGTAACTCCTGAGTCAGTGAGTCCAATCACCTGCTAGGAAGCCACATGATGTAATTTTTGCTAAGAAACTGAAGAAACTCTGTCTTAACTGACTTCCCCCAACCCATGCTGAAACTGGAATCCTGGTCCAGAAATTCCCTGATGTGACTATTTAACGGTTCTTTTATACCTCTCCATAAATTATTACGGATAGCATATACCCATTTATCTTTGTGCCTTCTAGGTTATAATGCTGTCCATATCCCCGTTGTTTCCTCCAAAGTATTCATAAAGAGTAATGATACCCTGTTCTGAGCCCTTTCCTTTGCTTGACTAAACATGCCTGCCCCTTCTCTAATATGATTAGTTCTCCACTGCCCTCGTCCTACTAGCTCTTATCTGCACTTACGCCATTTCGTGTCCACTTGTCATGATCCACCTGCACCATCTGGTTAACTGAAGACATTACCTGCACTTGTAAGTCTTGTATATACTGTTAGACTTTAAACTAGTTGTGCGTTTGAGTCTGGGATAGATAATTCATAATATTAACTTTGCTGTTTTGGCGTTATTACAGTATTTAACAGTAACACCTTAGCTGCAAACTCCTGGAATACAAGTAATGTGGGATCAAGCACAAAACCACCAGGCCAATAGTCTAGATTTCAGATTAGGCTATATGGCCTTCTCTCATGCAAAACTACCAGCTTTTAAATGTACAAATTTGTTGCAGATCTATTCTATCAGTATGATCAGCCTTCATTTTCAATATTTTAAGTATTATACTTCAGTTCTAGAATTTTAAGTATTATGCTAATAGCAAGAAATAAACACAACAATAAATATCTGTCATTTTAATAACAGGTTCTGTGACTTTAGTGTGTAAAGACTGCTTAAACAGTTTGAGAATATTCTTTTAAGCATTTGTTCATACCCATATGTTATGTCTGGAGAGCTATTTGCTCATTTTGGCTAATTTTCTTTCAAAATACCTCTCTATTATCATAACCAGCAGTAATTACAGACAAATTATTTTTTAATGAATACACTGGAGTTTCTTTAGACTTTTTGCCATTTTACAACAGGCTACAATGCACATTATAGTAATGGTGCCTTTGTTAGACGTGCCCACTTTAGGATGAAATTGTCAGAACATATGGTACGATAGGAGAAGAACATGACAAAAAGAGAAAGCATTTTATTGGATTAATCAATCAAGAAGTTTTCCTAATACTATACCCCCACCCCAACACCAACAGCCAGTCATCACAGTTCTAGAAAGTAATGGATATATAGCTTAATATAATGTAGGACTATTTACTCACTATGGACTATGTTATGTCTGGTCCACCTGGCTGTATACTACAGGATATGGTGATGTCTTGTGAATGTGAGCTCATCAAATATATGAAACTGCTGCTGTGAGTGCATGGGAATATACTGTCATCATCTTCTTTGCCTAGCAAAAGATAGAATTGGTACATTTAGCACTTGAGGTCAGGTCCTCAAGAGGAGTAACTTCAGTTGAGCTGTAATGACTTACAGAAGTGAAAGATCTGGTATTCAGACTGTATAAAATGTTGTCCCTTTTCAAAAATACCACACTACTGGAACTGAAGACCAAATTTACATGAAGTTTGTGGTCTACCAACTCTTTCCAAAAATTCAACGTGACTTTCATCACCTTAGCAGTTTTAAGTTTCTGGCAGTTCCAAAAAATACTTAAATTACGTGTAGATCTTTTGAACAATGAGGTATTTATCAGAAACTTATCATTAAACACAGCCAACATATGAGCAACATGATGCACAAATACATCTCATTTAGCAATAAGAAACCACATTCAATTTCAAACACAATTATTTTACTGCATTATTCAGGAAGCATATGTATAAGACTGTTTAACTGGTGTTCCTTACATGTCCATTAATGTAGGTACTATAAGTATGCAAGTTACTGTAGACTGTAAAAGAGGATAATAGAAGACTCACTGTTAAATAAGAAAGATGTGCCTTAAAGAAAAACGTAAGTAATAACTTATTTTTTTCTATTTCCAAAACAACTCTCTGTTTATTTACAGGCATGTTTTACAGGTTGGCACTCAATAATTAACACAAGTAGAAATAAAAAGAGAGTACCATTAACAAGCTTAGTGTAAAAAATTCTATAACCATAAATTATGTATACTTTACAGTACATAAACATACTGGTATTTCTTAATGTAAAAATTATACAGATAAGTCCTCTATAAATAGGCATAAATACATATGTATGTACAAGTTACTTCAAGAAGTTTTAACGCTGAAATTTGAAATTTAAAAGATTACCAGATAAACTTGTGATCTAAAGGTACTACATAATCTCATAGATGACTTACCAAACACACAGATCCATGAGAAATATAATTACATGCATCCATCAAGTAAAATACATAGCTGACTGCTAAAAGCTAGGCAAGAATACTGAAGCTATATACACACTTCATATCTTACTCAGGCCCAGCATACTTTGAAGAGTACAACTAATTTTAATAGCTATTATCATATCTAGCAACTGAAGTTTGGAATTTATTTTACTGATAATGATAACTAACACTGAGCAATGTGGTTCTATAATGCAAAAGACATTGAGAAAAACAGATAAAGATTAAATAAAAATACTTGGGAGAAAATGCCACATACTTCACAGTAGAATTCCCCTTTCTCTTCTTACATCTTGTGTTGATAAAACAGGTTACTTCATGATGACAAGGCTGATAGTCTCCCAGCCCCCTATTTATCATACACCATATGCCATTCATAGTTTTGGGATTTTGTTTAGTGGGTTGGTTTTTGGAGTTTTTTGGTTTGGGTTTTTTTTCCCCCGAATCTTTCTGGCTAGCCACTTTAACAAAATAGAGTACTCCAAATCCACCAAAACTGACATTCCAGACCTTCATGAAAGCTACATTTTTCAGTGATCTTCTGAGCACTTACCAGCTCCAAGTCTACTTATGCTTTTTTCACTCCAGCCTCTACAGCCTCATTTTTAGTCAGTTCTGCATACCTTCCATTCTGCCCTGATTTCAACAGAAGTAGCCTCAACACTACTTCTCACTGCATTGCTCAGCAGTTTGCACAAACAAGACAAACTCATAGTAACATCCAGAACACCTGGCAAGCACTTAAAACCACGGGAAGTTTTCACAGGATTTTCCACACACATACAACTTGAGTCACACAACAGGCTTTTTTATACACATTGGTAAGCTCCTAAGTCTAACCAGACCAGAATACACACAAAAAGGTCCATACTTTGGTTTCCAGGCCCATTCAATCTTTTGAGTGTCCTGCCACACTAGAGGAGTGCTACATGCTATGACAGCTTTTTACACACCAGTCACCAGGGCCTTCTGCATGAAAAGCAAGCTTACTACAGAGAGGCCACTGAGTATGCATTAGCACTACCAATTTTCAATCACTATTGATGGAGCTCAAATCCGAAGAAGTGTGATGATGGTGAAAAGCTCTGTAACCTACAACTTTTCCTTTATTAAACACCTTTGTCACTGCAATGCATTATAATTTTAAGAAACTAAGGAAAAATGTCATAGACAATATTTGCTTATTGGTTTTGGACTATTTATAATCTTCTAGTAACTTTTTTTTTAGATACTCTTGAAATCTAGATACTCTTCACAAGAAAAGTTTGTCATTTTACCCGAGTTTCTAAGATCGAATGGTTCATACAGTATTTTGAATCAAGTTATTAAGAACTGTTATTCAAAGCAGGGTAAAAGAAATTGTGTCATGTGCTACATTTCCCTTTTTCTTCTAATAATTTCTGGCATTCAAAAATATATTTGCTATATACTTAACATTGTAAATATAAATACAATAATAACGATTACATCATTATGCTAACCTCTGTTAATCATATCTGAAACTTGTCTGTAGACAATATCTTTGCAAATTAGCTGAATGAAAGGAAACTAAAATTAAAAAAAATCTGCACACTGATTTACTTGGGTTTGTAAATGTCAGAAAAGGAATAGCATAGATTATAGAGATTTATCATCGTCTTTTGTAACAAATTACGGACAAATACTTGAAAACTGACCTAAACAACAGCATATATATGTACACTTAACATATGAATGCAAGGTTTTGATTATTGATGAGCAAAATAAGAAAGTAATTCTTGGCAAGCATAATACTTAAGATAGCTTTCATGATAGGTGTTGAGCTGAGGGACCATAACACACAGCACTTGGGATAAAACAATTTACAAATTTTCAGTTGTCTGTCTGTCATTCTTTAAGAAATCATGCAGGATCCTCAGCCAGAACCAACCACAATTAAATTCACTTTCTGTGTGAATTTCCTAAAACACTCATGATTGACCTTGTGTCAGCACTCTGATAAGCTACTGACAGACATTAAAGTCCAGATAATAGTATGAAAACTGGCATTAAAATTAGAACACCATACTTGTGTGATGTAAGTTGTTTATCAAAACAAATAAAATTATGAATCCTCTACAGGGCTCATATGAATCACATACTGTAAATTCGTTCTGATTGTTTATTATCTGTATTGTCTTTTATTATTTTGGAAAGCTCTGCAGCAACGATCTTAAGTACAAATAACTAAACTAAACTTAGGAGATTTGGGAAGCTTACAGCTTCTTGATTTAATTGCATTACATATCTAGAAGTAGAAAGCAATTTAGTCTGAAGTGGTACTTATGCATTGTTCCTTTACAGCTTCTCAGCAGCACTGTTGTTAAATTCTTAGCATTCTGGTTTTATAATTTAAGTAGAAAAAGTTATGTACACATTTTCATTTTAATTATGTAGCGTAAGGAACGTCCAGTAAGCACATGATCTTTTAATTTTACAATCACTAACAATCAAAACGCAACTTTTTGTTCCCCATGATTGGTAAATTAATCAGCCATTGTGTTATGAAATTAGAGGTTGTAAACTGTAGGAAATATCACAACTTTCTAACGTCATATTATCTATGTACAGGAGAACTGTCACTGTTTAATATATGTTAACAAGAATGCCAAACACTTACGTTTAATTAAAGCTATACATCATTCTAGATAATTAGTAATAATTAAGAAGAATTACCACCTAAATAAGGCAAATAATATTATTTCAACTGAAACTTGAAGTCTGAATTCAAAAACCCAAAATAAACTCTTGGGAATGCAAATACGCCATTATGCAAACTGTTTTCTTTAAGTATGATATAATTTATGTAATGAAATAAATCTATGCTGTTAAAATATTTAGCAGAACTGAGAATAATGAGTAGAGATAGGATTAGTTTAATTAGTTTACTGAAATGGAGTTCTTATAGTGGCTAAGTGTGATATATTAGCTTTTGTCACTTGGAATAAAAAAAGAGGTAATTAGCTCTCATTCAAATATATTGTTTTCTTTCAAGAAGGAATTGTAATATTTTAGCCTGCATAATAGAAAATAATACATGGAGCATAAAACTTATCTTCATCCAAGAGTACATCAATGATAAGTAAGAAAATACGAAAACCTTAAGTATTCAGGACTGTAACCTTGAATACAGAGATTTAATTCACACTGGTGCAACTCCAGAGATTCAAATGAAATTGCAACTAGTCAAGTTGCATAAGTCCATTCATCATTTATTTCTGCTTAATTTAAGAGTTTGTGACAAATTTTGTCTCTCTATTCAGCAACTACTTCGTTATTCAGAAAACACTGTACTGTTGTCCTAAATCAAGGCTTTCACCAGACTGACTCAAAACTAAGAAGAGGAATGCCTTCCTCAATAATATTTACTGTTGAATCTTAAACATATCCATTGTAAGGTCAGGACCTAATTTTATTCCTGAAAAAGAAGAAAAATAACACTTAAGTATCCTTTTATAGAGTAAGTATCATTTCATAGCCAGAAAACTACTTAATGGTAATTGCACATTTCTGAAGACAGCTGTATGGAACATATTTAACATGGAATAACATGGAATATGAATGTATTTAAACTAGAATCTAAAGGGCCAAGAAATTAACCCTCTAACAACTGAACACAAGGAAAAAAAAGAAAATAAAAAGAAATTGCGGTTACACAAAGATTGGAGCAGGAAGAATAGAGAGAAGTGAAAGTCTTGCAATTAGATATATTTTTCAGTTAATACAAGAAATTATGAATGACCAAATTCAATTTTACTTTAAATAAACGTTTAGGAAAGGGAAACCCTCTGCTGTAGCATACTGAAAAGCCTCAGGCATTAGTATAACAACACATGCCATCTATCGTTTAATTTTGTCTTTTTTTGGAACAGTATGGTTGCATATGTGGGAACTATTTTGCATTCTGGATTGCAGAGTTTGGATGATTCCATACACAAGTATAAAACAGTTCCTAAACTGAAGTACAGCAAGTCAATCACAAAAAAGATGAGCTCTTGCAGCTCTTCCACTTCCAGCCATACAGACTTACACATAGCACTTCAGCCAGAAATTCATCATAATTACGGTAATATAATAAATACAACTTGTACTTGGGTTCAGCTAGAGTATTTATGTTGATGGTTTGGACTGAGCAGTAACACAGACAACTGAGCTCTGAAGGGCACAAAAAACAGAGAAGTCATACAAAGCCTTCACTCTCCATGTATTTGTCAATGCTTCCTACATGCATCTCACTAACCTCAGACATTCACCTCCCACATGATTTTGAAAACGAAAGCACATACTTGCTTCGGAACAGTGGAAGTGCAAAACTTTAGCTTTTTTAAAATATGATGTTATTACATTGAAGTGAGTTGTCATACTCCTATCAGGAAAATGGGCAGTGTTGCGATTTATTCATCTTAGAAAACCATCACTGTGTTACTAATTGGTAAGTTGAAATAGTCTGGAAATACGCTTCTCCTGAACAGATAATAAAGGGCCCAGAAACTGACAACGATACACTGATGTTTTACTGTTAGATTAGAAGGAAGCTATGTTATAATAGTATTTGGAACTCTAAAAATCAGCACATTACTTATCGATATCGTAACGAAGACAGGAGGAGGAACTAGACAATTTAATTTGCATCTTTTAATTGTCAACTCCAAACAATAAATTCAAAAGAAATGAACCTGCTGCATGTTGTAATAAAGATAATCAAATCAGAGATGATTTAATAAAACCAAAGCACACAGTTTGGTACTTAAGAGACTGAGACACAATTCATAAAGTTGCTACATTCGGTCATTAGGTCAAATATGTTAACTAAGTAGTAAGTTACTCTGAGAACAGGCTATGAAGCTTAAAGATTCTTAAACGTGAACAATGAGCACAGAAAAAGCTTTTTGCTTTTTTTTTTTATAATTGACTGTTGACTATATGGTTTGCATGAAACTGCAGACTAAACTGATGTCTATGTTTTTGTATATATACTTTCTTCTAGGCAGTCATTTGCCTCATCCATTCCTGCCCCCTCCAAAGGAAAATACAGTGGGCTTTGGATATTCATAGTAAAAATGCTGAAATCACTAGAAGTACACAGGATGATAGAATTCCCTTCACAGCTACCTGTTAGAGAGGATGCGATACAATATTGGCCCATAAATTACAATTCTAGAGATAACACTAATCCCCAGGTGCTGCTAGGAGCACTAACTCAACAAAGCCGTATTTGTTATCTGGCGGGGGAAATGCCTCCTTTTCCTCATGGAGCTGCACAGGTATAAGGATGTAGTGTAAGAGTACCCAATCCTCAGAACATAATGACATAGAGGTGGCCAGAACAAGTGACCTATGGAGAGGCCCAGTCTCTGTCTATCGTTCGTGTGAAAACAAGCCTGGCTAGGAGTCGTTACAAAGCAGATCTAACACTAGCACTACAGTTACCAGTACTGCTCCATTCCCCTCTCTGAGTACCGACCACCACCTAAGGGGCAGAATTTCACCTTTCATTTAAGGCTCCAATAGTCAAGTGAGATTCTTACATCTCTGTCCCCAAAACCCCACTGGGTTTGTATATTTTATGATGCCAGAACCAGCTGAACTTCTGTGTTGTGCCAGAAGGAAAGGCAAGGCTAAAATTTCTCCCACCACAAGAGTTAAGAGGAGAATAGAACAAGATAGTTACAAAGACAGAATACAATGAATCTTTGCAAAAAATCCAGAGGCTCAACTGTATAAAATATTCACCTGACAAATACAAAATCCCTTTCAACATTTTTTTGAATGTAAATTAAAAAAAAAAAATTAACAATTTTGGGGAAAGATTCTTAAAAGCTTAGCAAGCTCTACCTGTACTCAGGGGGAACCGGCTCATGCCAGCGAAGACCGCTTCTTAACTGTACCCAAGTAAACTACAATTTAATTCAGTTTTGCTTTTGTTTTTTAGTTTGGTGGAGGAAGGAAGGGTGCATTTCCAAACACAAATCCTGGCAATAAATCACAGGCAAAATACTGCCTAAGCTGAGATAACTGTATGATGTTCCTGCATGGACTCTACTCAATGCAGTGCAACAGTAGTTTGCAATGTTACATGCTGTTATGACACCTCCGTTAGTGACGACAGTGCACTCTGTGGCTAAAGAACCCAAATTGGTACACGTTAGACCACAATTATACGAACATACATGAAAGTGGATGCTGATACAACACCAGTGAAACATTAATTTTTTCAATTCAGTCAAGCTGTAACAGAAATCACATATAATGAAAATACATTCGTGTCTTTTTTCCAGTTACACACATTTCCTTATATCTATTTTATTGTAACAAATATAATAATACGATCATACCAAACGTCAATGAAGTGTGCATTCTTTGTACATAAATCTGCACACAATGCAGACGCCAAGAAATGTGTATTAAGCATTTGTTCATTACCTCATTTGCAGCTCAATAATATAGTGTGGCTGCTAGAACAGAACAGATGGACTCACAGCGGTATTACAGGTCGAAGGTCAAACTTGATGACTACAGTAGCCCCATTCTGGACTTCTAGCCTATGTATTTTATGGAAAAAAAGTTGAGCTACACTTAAATCACAGTCTTATATGGAATTTATTCTGTATTTATACCCTTTCTTTTAAGATTATGAAATGAACTGATTCAGCTCTTTTAATAGTTGTTAAAACAGAACTGCTCAAAGAATCCAATTTTCTGTCAACTGAATTGTACAGTGAAATTCAGTGTAAGGTAAGACCACAGAATCACAGAATCACTAGGTTGG
>NW_010560003.1:388-16509 GCF_000687285.1 Phaethon lepturus | reverse complement strand
TGCCCGCCGCCAGCTAACCTGAAGCAGAGGGTATCTGTCCGCACTGGTGACTAACTCACGTGTTAAGCAACTCTGTTGTGCTCTCCATCCCATAGGCAAACCCAGCCAAACCTCCTGCAGGGCAGCGGCAGGAGAAAAATGCGTTCTGGACAAGTAAATGGGAAGGCAATCGCCCCGTGAGGGCGACGGCAGAGCCTGGAAACCGGGAGGCTGCGAGTTGAGCAGGCTGAGTCCTGAAGAAGAGCAGAAAGGAAAGCGGAGAGCTCCTCCACCTCAAAACCTGCTGTAAACGAACAGGGGAGTGGAGGAAATGCTTTTAAATCAGCCCCGACGGTCAGCTCTGTGTCACATCTCTTGAGCAGCCACTTTCTTTTCCTCTGCCTTTTCTGTGTTAAGCAAGCCTTGTTTATAATTAGGCCACATAATTCACCACCAGTTGAATCCCTGCTGCGACGTACCGCAGCCTCTTTAGCCGAGCTGGAGGTGACCCGAGGCGTGGGTTATTTTGGTGGGTCCCTGCTGGGCCAGCCACCCCTTCTGCCTTCTCCTTTCTCCGCAACAGCTTCTGGGGACGCTGGCCCCCAGGTATCACACTTGGGACCTTTGGCTCGGCACGTTCCAGAGAAGAAACCCCGAGGGTTGGTGAGAGGAGGCGTTTGTAGTCGGGCCAAAGCGCTGGCCTTCGCTGCGGGACGTGTCCTGCAAACCCAGAACAAAGAGACAGTCCTTGCCTCGAAGGACTCGCAATCTACCGCATCAGTCTCCTGTAGTAAAAGCAATTAAGAGGCAGACAAGGATCTGACTCTGCCATTCAAAGCAGGGTTGCGTTTCCTTGAAATTGCTTCGAGTGATCACGGTGAGACAGTCAAATTTAACTCTGCCCGCTGCCGATAAACTTCACAGTCGGTAAATATTTCATGAACGCTGCCCCTAAGCAAGACTCCTGCAGCCTAGAAAGGTAGAGTCTCAAATATTTTTGCAAAAATCCTTAACCTGGATGCCTCCATGGACCTACACACCCAGGAGCGATGGACTTTTCCAGGCTTTCGTGCGCCTTGCAATGGGTTGCAGGGCAATTCTGTTACTTCACACCAAAACCTGCTGCTGCTCGTAGGCATGTCGTTAAATCCCTGGTAGTAGAGTGATGCCAACCTCAGGGGCGAAGGGAAGATGCACGACCGAGTCAGACCTTAAGCAGCTCAAGGAGGCTCCTACCCAGAAGGACATCCCATGCCCTGGCTGCTGGCAGGTGGCACATCCCAGTGCAGGGAAGGAGGAGGTGACATCTCAGCATCACCTACCTCAACAACCGCTCTCCCTCAGGTACAATCCCGAAACATTGGCCTCCCCAGGAAAAGAGCTGATGGAGAACTCGCGTTTCAGCCGCCGCCTCCTCCTCCTCCTGCTGCGAAGGTCTGGCAGGCGATGCGAGAGGCACCACCGTGAGCGATGCGGCACCCTCTTGTCTACTCCTGGTGTGATGAGTCTCCGCTCTCTGACAGGCAAGGGGTCAACATGATTACAGAGTCCCCGCAAAAGCCCCAGAAAAGGGCAGAAGGGCTGAGATGGTCTCCGTGGTTTCGGAGATGCCATGTGCCCACATCTGTCACATCCCACTGGAAACCTTCACCTCCTTGAAGAGCTGATGCCTGTCGGATATATTGACCTTTTACCCTGGAAATTATTTTATTTATCTGTTCTGCCACCTCTAAAAGACCTCAGAGTGCTCTGGCAGCCACCATTCAAGTGGAAATTAAAAAAATATATATATATTAAGCAGACAAAAGCTTTAACGAATATTACCCCATTACGTGAAAGGAGCTAGTTCAAACGTTGTGCGGCAATCCTGGCTCCGATTTGATCCCTCCTTAAGTTGTGGTAAGGACAGTTAAACCACAAAGTTTGGATGCTTGTCTGCTTCCCTCTGGAAAAAAGGTTAAATTCAATAAAAAGAGGATAAAAGAGAGTGAGTTTAGCACATCTCATTCTGTAAGACTGCACTCATACCACGGCAAGTCCTGAAGCTCTGGGCACAGTTAAATATGGAGAGATACGTGTTTGCAATGTAAAGTGGTTCAGCCTCCACTAATATGCAGCAAAATATTTTTATTATACTATATATTGACTTATTTAATGATGATGGCAACATGAATGCCAAAGGTGCATAATCATCTAATGTTATTATTTTCCCCCCAACTGGGAAATTGGAATTTTCATTAAAACTCCTCGCTTGGTTCGAAATCTTCCAAGTTTCCCTGATACTGTGTGAGTATGCACATGTGGTTTGGCTGTCACTGCGTAAGGGTCAACCCACTAAATAAAACAGCCTGAATTTCAATAAGCAGCAAACCAAAAACAAACCAATAAAACCTGTTCTCCTCAAGCTGGATGTAAGGCAGAGGCGGTTCCGAGTAAGACACTGAGATTTGGCAGCCACCAACCCCTGCTGACACATGTTTTGTAGACCTCTACTGGAAATTGGTTTTGACAGAACCGTTTTCGCGTGCCCAAAGCAGTTCAGATCTCTTCATTCCCCTCCTCCTCCTCCAGAGAGGCTTTCCCAGTAGAGACGCTGCCGCATGCTCTGTACACCCTCACGCAAAATCCCTTTGCAGGGTGCCCCTTCCCACGGGGTTCCTTCCAGCACCGATATTTAGCAGCTGGAAGCCCAAAATTAAGGTGAAGGCTTGGCCATAGCTTGCTGCTGGCAGCTCTGGCTCCATCTCAGGCTGCAGCCCGAGAAGAGGACCCAGGCATCGTCCAGGGCAGGACGGAAAGCTGCGATGTCCGTCATGCAAAAAGTGCTGGAAACTTTCTGTTTGCAGGTGGAATAAAAACAGCGAGAAGGTTTTTGATCACAAGATCCTCTCCTAACCCTGAATGTCCTGTAGGGAAGGGCTAATTTTGAGTCGGTATCAGCATTAGCCATTTCAAGTCAAAATGTATTTGTTTTCCTTGGAACAGGCAAGTCAAACTGGAACAATGGCTGGAACTGACATTTTGCAAGGAAAGATTTTGTTTCATCTTAAAAGGCTGAAACACCTTGAAATATTTTCCAATGGAAATGACATTTTGCGCCTGCTGATGCACATGGGAATCACCCCATCACAGTTTCCATCCTCCTCTAGCCGCTCCCACTTCAGCGGGAGGGACCCACGGAGACGCCACAGACACGCGGCGTGGACCAAGAGGTTTGGAGAGCCATCCAACCATCACGTCCAGGGTGACAGAGAGCAACACAAGTAGTCACCGCAGGCACAGCTCAGGAAAACGCCCTTTTTGATGGGGAAAACGGAGAGGCAAGACATCCAGCGAGATCCGCTTTAGTCTGCATGAGCAAATTATGAGGTGAGCCGCAAGACCTTAGGGAAGGCAAACAAATAAATAATCCACCTACAAATGGGCAGTAAGAAATTAAAAAAAAAAAAAAAAGGCACTAAAATGCAACAAGACCTCTCGATTCATAAAACAGGTAAGCAGCAGGCCTGGGAACAGCTTTCAAAACTCTTGATTTCTACCTGACTGGAGGGCATGCCTCTCTGCATCTCCTCCATGGGCTGCTGGAGGAGGCGAGCATGGGAGCAAGGGCACTGGTGTAAGGCTGCTAAAGGTGAAGAGATCCTGGTTTAATTTTTGTGCAGGTACCAGAGGAGCAAATGGAAAGGAGTCAAAAGTCCTACCAGTTTTTTCCATGGAGAAGTGTGTGTGTGGGGAAAGTAAAACCATAATAATTTAGAAACCGGAGTCCTGCTTTGTTGTAGTCTCAGATTTCACGTACCTGGAGAGCTTGAGAAACCTCAAACCACTCCCATCCCAAATCCAGACAAAAAGCCGTATTCTTGAAAAGCTTCATCAACAGAGGAAAGTTTCAAGTGCAGGTTGGGTGCAACATTTCCCTTTCACAATTTCAAAACATTTCCTTTAAATCATGGCTTTTTTATAGTAGCTCACATTCATAAACAGTCATTTCAGAGCAAAGTAATCTGCCACTGTTTCCTTTCAAAAATGAGCTGATGATTCCGAAACTTCTTTTTTTTTTTTTCCACATTCTATATGAATATGAAAAGTTCTGGGTCTGAAATAAAATATGCCCCCTTTTTTTTGTTCCCTCCCTTTTTTTTTTTTTTTTTTTTTTAATACAAGAGGAAAAAAAGCTTTCACAGGCAAACAGGTCGGAAAGAGGATCCTTTCTTTCCTGTTCTCCTTTATTTTGTTGATGACAAACCATGGGGTTCCTGAGCTGGGGAGATGCTTGGGGTCTATTGCTACAGGTTCAAAACCAGCCTGTTCACACAGCCAGCACTGTCCTCCCTTTAGCAACCGCTTCCCTTGACCTGGATGCTCTCAGTGAACATCGATGGCAGGATACAGTCCTCCAAGCACGGTGTGACCCGATGGAGAGCAGATCAGAGCTGAGGTTTGCAGGAGCGGTGGATCCGAGCCTTGGCGTGCTGCTGTCCCCACTGCACTCATGAAGAACCAGAGATTTAAGATGCAGCAGGGTTTCTTTTCCCACTTTCGTTTTCCTAACCACATGACCAAGGTTTTGGCCAGCATCTGAAGTTCTCAGTACCTCTGAGAAGAAACTGCCCCATGTCTTCCCCGAAAAAACACGTTGGTTGTGGTGAGTGCGGTCATGCTCTTACATCCCTCTGAGAACAGCCTGACGGAAAAACCGCTTTTGCTCCCAGAGAGTCTTGTGCCTCATGGGCCACTGTGGGGCTGGTGGAGGGAGTGACTCGCCTACCGCATCCTTGGACCAAGTCCAGCCAACATAGTCCTTTACCTCATGGGTCTCAGCGCTACTCGGCAAGGTTAGATTTAACGTCAGCAGAGAAACCTGACTATTTATAGCTACTCCAAGAAGAGTCATGATCATTGATTGACATTCAAGCAAGGAAGCAGAGCATCAAGACATAAATACATCTGGTGAAGAGCTGTCAGCTCTGATGATCCTCACAGCATGCCTTCACGCTTCACTGGTGCTTGCTTCACAGCCATCCCATCGGACGACCGATTGACTTCTCAGCCAGGTATGCCTCTGCCATGGGTGCTTGATTTCACCCCTAAAAAAACCAAGACAAGTATTTATTTTTTTTTATGGGGAAATCAGTAAATTGTTCCGACAGCCATGATGACAACCACTCCTACCTAGAAGAACTCCTTTGACCAAGACAGATAGCGTGTTCCTGCTAGGGTTGAATTTTCTCACCTTAAAAATTCATTTTTTTGAATCAGGAACGTTGTGTTCCCAGTCTGTGTCTGACCGCTCTGGCTGAGTATTAGGTAAAGGACCTGCCGTTAGGCTTGAATCCCAGAGCAAAAGGCATGATTGCGATCCCGCTAAGAGGAGCCACACTGGTTAGCTGCAGAGACTCCACTCCAGCTCTGACATCCCAACAGAAAGCTAGGAGCTTGAGAAACCACAAGGGGAGGTATGCACACAGAAAGGACGTGGTCAATGGTGGTCCACTGAAGATCAAAGTCAATCATTTCAAAAGTGAGCTGACAGCCCAGGGAGCAAGCTACTTGTTTTCCCTTGGAAGTGGCGTTTAAAGTAGCTTCCCTGCGCGTGGAGCAAAAGGAGAGGTACAGGAGATGCTGTTGCTTTAGAAAAGAAACTCCCTTGAGCTCCTCACCTGAAGGGAGGACCGCGCACCACCGCCATATAGGTGGGATGGCAGCGGCCAAGTGTGCGTTTAGGATTGCACAGTCCTTCCGCAGTTCCCTTCTTTCTTCACATTTCCTCGTGGAGCTGGAGTTAGGGAGAAGGAGCTTCATCTGGCAAGGTTGGTCAATGTCTGGTAAGAACGCTGGAAATCTGCATGGACACCAATGCACTTTTTGGGGCCAACCCTCCGCAAACAGCCTTTGGGATAATGTCAGTGGTGGTTGTCAAGCTGCTCCTTTCTGAGTGCTGTTCTCCTTCCGGTGAAGAACCACCGAGATCCTCATTCCATTCGGCCCAGACCCCCTCCTCCATGACACCAGAAACCCTGCACCTTTGTGCTCCCCTCAGCACCGCGAAAGGAAAAGCACTGACTCACACCAAACGACATGTTATCCTTGTGAGTTCATTAATTTCAGCAAGGGATCGTTTCCTCAATGCCTGTTCCTGTTGTTTGACCCCGGGCCTCGCTTTTCTTTCTTTTGCAAGGACAGCCGTTGGTCCAGGTCACACCAATGAGAAATGTCAAGCCGGTTCTGGGAACTGCTTCCTGAAACGCGCCCGTCCGTGTTATCTGTGTGCCGGCACGCTTCTGAAAGAGCCTTTTGACTGGAAACGTTCAACTGGGAAGAGAAACAGGTCATGCCATCCCCCTCCTGCCTCCTCCCTGCTCCTTTGGGGAACCACTGTAGGAAACGAACACCTATGCCTCGCAGAGAGAACGACCAGCGGTGGGATAGGGCTGTTCTGGCACAAGGTCTTCATCACGCGATGGCTCGTCTCACCACGGCACCAAACATCGGACGACAGCTTTCCTCATGTAACTCTTTATTCCTAATTTAAAACAGGCCACAATGAGACCGCAAAGACAGAAATAGTGGTTTAAATTTAGGTAGAATAGAGGCACCGTTGACATTTCCCCTTCCAGCGACAGGGCTCCGCAGCCAGGAAGAAGCAAACAAAACGGGAGGAGAAGCAGCCAGGCCAGCCTGTAGGACGCAGCTGCTGAGAAGATAGCCAAGGACAGAAGATAGGATGACTGTCCCGTGGAGACTCTCTGGACGACGACTGACTCATTGCTTATAGGCGGCATCTCTGGGCTTGAGCTGTCTCCCTGCTCGAGCGAGCGGGGCAGGGGTTGTATCATCGCTGGAATAGGTGGAGCCCAGTAACAGTTCCTCTCACGCATGACTCAGGCTGTAAGGCTACCTCCTCCCATCCCCGGAGGCCCTTGCATTTGGGGTCTTCCACGGGTCCAAGCCGCCTTCTTTGATGACTCCAGATGCCAACGGAAGGCCAGGGGCACCTGGAGACCCACCTCCCTTTCCAGTCCCGCCAGGAGATTTGCTTTCAGATGAACAATGCCGACTCAAACTCAGTCTGGGCACAAACTAAGCAGCGTGGTGGGAGGGGAAGACGCCACGAGGAACTAAGACTAAGCCAGTCCCCCACTGCTTCTGTGAACAGCAGCACGCATCTCGCTCGGTCCATCCGAGATGACCCCACGCCTGGCCCTCTGTGCCGCCTCCATCCCTGCGACGCTCCGAGTGCCGGCGTGAGCTCCTGAATCCGCCCAGCAGCAGCAGAGCGGTGGCCTTGGGGGCCAGCGGAGACCCCACGCAGAGGCAGGTGCAGACAGGGCAGTGCGAAGAGCCGCGGGACGTGACAGGACTGTCACCAGAGAGGCTTCGACAATTTGTTGTATCTGGAAGAAAGGGGAAGGTTAGAGCCTGGTGTGAACACAACCCATTGAACAGGCATCTGCGATGGGTACAGCTGCGCAGCAGGTTCCCTGCGCTGCCGATGGTGCCATCCAGATGGACAAAGCAGCTGGATTTTCCTGTGTGCCTCGGTCTGCCGCATAACGGCCCAGAGGCGGGTGTTTGGGAAAATAAGTACTATATCCCTGACTTAAGAAACTGGGCATCCTCCTCACAGGTCACTGACACAAGAGGTGTTGAAAGGGCAGGGGTTCAGGCTGCCTTCCCCTTCTTGCAGAGGACTCTTCTCCCCAGGCAAGAAGCCCACAGCCTTTCCCTGCCTCCTCCAGCCCGCACCCCTGGAGCCAGCCCTCATCCCACCAGCGCGGGCTTGCTTCAGTCAGGACGTTTCACGAGAAAGCCTGGCAGCACTGAAACGGGAGAAATCCTTCCGTAAACAGCCTGCTGTTTGCATCCCCAGCTGGAAGCTGGCCTGGGACTCCTCGTCCCGCAGCACAGCCCTCCATCGCCACAGATAAGAGGCTAAGCCACTCGCAGAGCGCTGAGCGACGGCCAACATCTCTCCTGGAGGGACCAGCCATGGGAACCTCATCTTCAGCAGCCAAACCCCTTGTGGGGGGCAGCGGGTTGTGCCCCTCGCTGTGCCTGTGGTGAGGAGGACATCTCCTGGGCACCAGCCGTGGGAGCTGGTGGCTGCATTTCTCCCGCCTGCGCCCGCGTGGGTCGTACCCCCCCCAGGAGCCCGTGGCCACCTCCCCGAGTGCTCCTGGGCACGGCAGGGCTCTCCTGCAGGGAAAGGACAACGCCGCTGGGCAAGTGGTGCCGGGCTGCGGTCGCACTGGAGCGCGGGCTGTTCCAACCGTCTCAGGGACGGTCTGAAGATGCTTAATAGGCAGTGTTTGGTGCAGCTACAGCTTCCCGGGGTTGCTGCGGACAGACCGAGGAGCGTGCAGGGTGCTGCGCGTCGGTTGCCAGCTTGATCTTGCGAGCGCTGCTGGGTATCGCACGGATGGTGCCGACACGAGACCCGGAGTCTTACGTGCGGCTTCACTGAAGGTAGGCAGTGTTTGAACGCGGTACGCTCCTTTTACAAGCAAGTTCTCACTCACTGCACGGCAACGTACCCTGGCAAATCCAGCCCGTCTCCTGCCATTGCCACGCTGGCCAGGAGCACGAGATATCTCTGATGGGTTCCTCACGCCAACGTTTCCCTCTGCAGCACAGAGTCCCTTTCCGCTTACTAGACAACACTACTATCCACAGAAGCAGCACCTTCTTATGACACAGAGTAAACCCGACATAGACTGGGTGAGGAGAGGGGAAGAAGAGCTGTAGCTCGTTGCAGCAGAGCCTTCCCCACCACACAGTGCCAAGTCTCAGATGTTTCTTACCCTCTTTCGCAACCCCCATCCCAGGAAGCCTAACCTGTGCTGCTGGCACCTTCTCCACTCAGCAAAGTGCCAGGACAGGGTCTTACTTCAAGCATTCCCAGAGTAATTCCCCTTTTTCTCGGCCCAGGTGATGCCAAGACGTCTCCCAGCTTCTCCTGCAGCCTGTGGAGTGCAAGAAGAAAGGTAAACAGGACACTCGTCAGGCTCACACGGAGGGCGTGTGCCCCTCATCAAAAAATATTTTGGAAAGGATGACTGGAATGCTGGTCTGGTTTCCACTGTTTGTCTGACTGGGGAATTTCCCCTTATCGCTGACAGGGTTTGGACCGGGACCAGACGAAGAGGTGGCTGTACGCTGCCAGGTTGGTTAACACAGCTGGAGGTACCCGTCTGGGTGTTGGGTTTTATTCTCCCCCACCAATACATGTCTACAATGAACACTTGTGAGGAGGGTGCTCCTCGGTAAGGATTCAGCACTCGGGACGAAAAATCAGCGATTGCAGGCAGAGATATACCCAAGCCAAGCGCGCACCCAGGTAAAAGCAGGTCCAAAGAGGCATTGTTTTGCCCCCTAAATTTAACTCCACAATTAAATGGGAATGTGCTGGGCTCCAGCGCAATGGAAAGCCACAGAAATGAGACCAAAAAAAGGCAGAACTTAAGAAAACCAACGTGAGCACACACAATTTGGAAACAAGCGCCATAGATCAAGGCAGGGGGAAGGAAACAGAAACTGATGACCCAGTAGTAGAGCAAGCGAGGACCAAGGATCTACCACCACAGCCATGTTCGTGCCGGCTTGACAGTGCAGATACCAGAGGGGAAATCCTTTCTGTCCCCCAGCAGGACCTCCCATGGCTCTCCATGACCAGGGTGGGCACCTTCCCTGCCTGCACGCCGCGGGGCTCCAGCGCTTTCTGATCCAGCATCAGCTGGTGGTGGCCCCATCCAGAACTGCGATCCCGGACCCGGGTCCAGCCTGATCCTGCCTGTATCCTACCTGTCTGGCCCAACCCCAGGCACGTGGAGCAGGCGCAGGGGACGCACAAGGGCGTGCGCTCCTGACGTAGCGATGGAGCGATAGGGATGTCACTGTTTTTGGTTAAGCATCGCACACCCGGCAATTATGCCCCACTGTTCAAAATTCTCATTTCACGTACGTCTTGAGCTTTGCCTGCCAGAGCAGCAAAGCCGCTAATGCCAGGCTGTTATCTGTGCTGGCACTCATCGCAGACCGCGGGCAGATCACCTCCCCATCCTTCCTCCGCTCACCGAACAGGTCAGGGGCAGGAAGATGCACAGGGGTGCGATAAGAAATGCCTGCACGCCGTTAGCAGGGGAGGAGATGCAGACTCCCCTGCTGCTGCTCCGGGCTTGCCTCTGACACCGGCGGTGGCCTCGGTGGCCACGGGCCACCGCGGGAACCTGACTTAGAAGACGATATCCCCAAAGGACCAGGGCTGTGATGCTGCTGCCTCTGGGAAGCGGGGGACTGGAAGCAATCCCAGCATTATTTTTGGGGGTTTTTTTTGCTTTGGGAGGGAAAATGAAAACATATCACGGAGACAGACTATTTTAAACTCAGTCCAGCCTCTCTTGCCAAGTCTGGAAAGTCGCTGCATAGGCCAGGGAGTCTGGTGGTCCCTTGCTTTTCCGTGGCGGACGGAAATGAGTGAGGCGTGAGTAGGCTATTTTCCCTGCTTCATTGTTTTCAAGCCATTTCAGAAGCTAAGCGAGTTTCCAAATAGAGGGGTGGATTGGCATTACCTTAATGAAAGCTAATTAAACATAATTATTTAGCCTGTTGAAAATATTTGTGCTCCACCAGGAACACCCTGCAGGTGGCTATTAAAAGGCAGGAAGAAAGTACTTTTTCCAGAAGTAGGTTTTCGTGTCGGTTACTCTGGTGGCTAGAGCTTCTCATCGAGGCTTTCCACGCACCGGACGCTTACAGAAGTCAGGCTGGCAAAGAGTCTGCACAACCAACCTGATCCTTCAATTTTTGGGGGTAGGGAACTCCCTTCCCCACCCGGTTTCATGGGCTTAGGAAATACACAGGGAGGTGGGTAGAGTGAGGGGTGCAGCTTCGTCCCTGAATTTTGGGTTTTCCCCCCTGAAAGCTGCTGGATTTGGGGGTGAAGAGGAGGGTTAGTTTATTTTTAGAGTAAGTCAGTTCCTCCCAAAACACATTCTCTGCTAGGAAAAAAACTCCAAGACCATGCAGGCATGCAAACAACAAGCCACAAGGGAGTAATTCTGACTAAACATGAAAGTTTTATCGGATGATCTCAGTTTACAGGGAAGGCCACTTCTGAAGGGCAGCTGTCAGCCCCTGGTTTAGAAAAATGGATGAGCACCAAGCTAACGCTATTAGTTATTAGGAAAATTAAGAAGCCTGTGAATTTGTGTTTAAATATATTACTTTCCTCCTCTGCTATCCTGCAGTTTTGCCCTTGTGATGCCCGGCTCGGGAGCAGGGACATGCAGCATGCGACTGCCAACGCTTGGTGGTCCAGGCAGCAAACGATGGGGAGATCCTCACCTCTCTCACCTTGGGATGCTTCTCCATCTCTTCCCTCCGGTCATCCACTCAGTTTTGCAGGGCTGAATTATCTCTGAGCCCTTTGCAACTCATTCAAGTGGGATCTCTTCACAACCACATCCCATGTTCCAGGTGGGAAGGGCAAGCACGGCGGTGGTGGGGTTGGTGCTGGCAAGTCTGGCAGCTCAGAAGAAGGGAACTGCCTGCGTATGCTCCGGGGCTTCCCGAAACAGAGGAAGCCATCAGCAGAAAGGCTAGGTTGGGTTCTCAGCACTGGCCATGCTCTTCTCGTAGCTGAAATAACGAGAAAAAGGAATTGCATGTTGCAAAACCACTGGAGCGCACGGGAAGAGCACACTGGAGAGCAACCCAGACTCGGACAGGCTTTGCCCGGCGAGACCCCTGGGACCGCGTGAGCGGCAGCAGAGCTGAAACCCACAGATTGTCAGATCTCAGGCTTTTCACAATCCACCTTCCATGGAAAACATACAATTTTTAGTCAAAAGAAGCCCAAAATTGCCACCGCTCCAACACCCACGGCTGGTTTGGGGTAGGACCTGCTGCAGCCCCACCTTCTCCAGGGGTCTCCAGCTGCACCAGTCCCCTTCCATCCAAGGCCCCCTGCACCCCATCCGTCTGTCCTTGCAGCCACTGCCTCCTCCTGCTCATCTGATCTCAACCCAGGCACAAACTCCCCGCTCTGGGCCACATAAACCATGTAAACCATGGCTGATTCCCCACGGTTTCCTCCTTGTCTGTTCCCGGAGGCTTCACAACAGCCATGTGCATACAAAGCCTTGTCTTCCTCGACTGTTGCTAGGAGCAAAAACCCCCAAAAAACCCCCAAAAAACCCCAAAGCACACCCACAGAGGGAAGGAGACAAAGCTCCAGCTCGGTGCATCCCCTCTTCCCTTCTCTGGTTGCTCTCCCCGATTACCGCTCCAAGGACTTTCTGACTCGTTGGTATCTGCACTTATTGACTGCTGGATGAGCTTCTGCAAGATTTTCATGCTGGCTTGCTTCTGACAGAGCCCTGTTAAAATTGGGTGAAAGTAACAAAAATAATCATGTTTCTAACACTACTATAAAAAACAACTTCCATCTGGCTTCTCCAGACCAGCTGCCATATCCTAGAAAGGCAAGGGAGCTCCTGAGGTCATGGCCAAGCCAAACCTTCTCTTGAGCCCTGTTCATTGCCTCTGCCCACCACTGACCTCTAAGAAAACCTTAAGCAAAACCAGTGTCTTATTCCTAGTGGACATCTGCCCCAAGTACCTGGTAAATCCATGGGTCCCGGCCCCCATGGCCAACCGGGCATTTGCTAGCAGCTGGCAAAGCAGAAGACTTTTCCGCCACACCTCAGCTGTTAGGAACAAGCTCTCCTGGACTGGTTTTACAAACTGGGACTCGGCTCCTCCCCGCACGCTCAGCACAGCATCTCTCCCGAGCCACATGAACCAGGTCCTCGCTGTGGGTCCTCCATTAGCTCCACTGCTGAACACCAGCTGCGGACCCACTAAGGAGGCTTCTTCCAAGGGGCTTGGCCAGCCGCCACGTGTTGCAGGGGCCGGTGGCTTGCCTGCCCTAGCAGGCACCTTCCATACTGGTGCCCCAAATCCCAGCCACCCACCCACTCTCAGCCAGACTCCCCCTGACTCCTGGGGCCAGCAAAGTGATGGGAGCTCCTTTGCCAGCAGAGCTGAGGGCACCTTAAAGAGCTTTTGGGCAGCCAGCGTTTCAAAGAGGGGTTTGGGACCACCAGTCCGTGGCCACCAAGGAGATGATATCTGCCACTGTGACTTGGAGACAAAGCCAAATCCTGCTAAAGACCCCACTATTCAACAGTGGAAGTGATTAGGTCATTCTCCCTCCTGTGCCAAGACTGGCAGCCCTCCTGGGGAAGGTGTAGGCTCTGCCCAAACCCAGGCTGGGCAGTGTTTTGGAAGGGGGAACAGTTCAGCATCCCCTCAGCCCATGCAAACTTGGCTGCACCAGCAGCAACTTACCCCCTGCAACGTTCAAGGGGGACTAAAAAACCGAGCCAAAAAGAAAACCTGAAGCACAGATCCCACTTCTTAACAGCCAATGAGGCTCACAGGGATTCAAGAGAAGACCATACAAGTTCACAGAGGAAGAGGACACCACAGCAGTGCTAGGGCTGGGGAAGAGCACCATGGCTCCTGGGTGTCTGTGAAGAGGAGCAGCTTGGAAGGGAGTGTGGGACAAGGCGGGACAGGCAGAAGGACCTGGGCTGACCTTCTACAGTTCCCCCATGGGTAACGTGGTAGTCTCATGAGGTTGCAGCCAGGAAAAGGGGAGCTAGCTGTCATTCCCATGGCAAGTCCAAGCGTGCAAACATCAAACCTTGCCCCTAAAATCCAGGAAAAAGGATGTAAAAAAAAAAAAAGCCAGACCAACTGATCACTTGTGTGTTTTTAAGAACAACCTATCTGATCCCATTCTTACCCTTCACTCCTGTGCCATGAGGCTGGCTGCATCTTTTCAACATGATCACTCAGTTCCCCATACCAGCTTCCCTGATGCTTTAGGTGAGCACAAATTTAGTAAGTCATGGATAAAAATCACAGCACTTACCAACACCGGTGTCATTAGAGCAGCGAGGTCAGGTGTCTAGAAGAAAGCAACATCTTTTATTAATATTTCTAAACAAAACATCACCTCTTCTCTCCAGCCTTGTCTTGCTAAAGGTGTGCACGTAACTTCCCGTAAGTCTTCCCAGTTTAGTTTCTAGGGAAGCTTCTGGCACGGTTATGGTAATTTCCTCCAATTTGTTAATCATGCCGAGATATTCAAACTGCTTTCTGAATGGTCAGAACTAGTCATGGGTCTCCAAAACCTAGGTTGGGCAGCTGAGGCGTGTCCTACATCCAGCATTCATCCCCTGGCTACAGAAATGTGCATGCATGAAGCCTCAGCTGAAATATTAGCTAGACAACATAGTTAGAATATTAGCTAGAAAATACTGGTTTTGCCACGGACCCCTCAGCGCCAGATGATGCACAGGGGTTGGGCAAGAAGATAACATGATACAAAAGAGGATGCTGTGGGCTCGTGCTGCTTTTCTTAGGGCTATGAACTCACATGCTGTTTTTCTTAATGTCTCCCTGTTTTAAGAAAAGCTATCAGAAGAGTTTTTTTGGTGATCAAGTGCAGTTTTTACATCTATGAAGAAAAACTCCAGTTATATAGCCCAAACGTTCCCTCCAGACCAGAATTTCAAGCAAGAGAAACTCCCTGCATACTTCTGGATGCCTCATTTGTTGGGGGAGGGCTGAATCACAGTATTTGACTAATCATACTGAGGAATCCGGCTTTCTCCAGAAAAACTCACCGTGGCACAACCTCTGGCATTTCCCCTCCTCCAGATCAAGAAACAGTCAATATATTTCCCCGGAGATCTGAAAACTCAAATGCTTCGCTAAAACTCTTGCCTGGTGGATATCATCCAACTTTCAGTTTCCAAGGTCTCAAAAATATGTAGTCAGGAAGGAACACAGACCAACGCCAGTGGTGCAAACTTAACGAAAAGGCAACCTAAGTCAAGATATCAAGTAATTTGTTCTAATGGTTACTTACGTGCTTTCACACTATCCGGCGGGAGGGGCGGGGGGGGCAGCGCTGAGGGAGGCGCGGGGGCAAAAAGAAAAGAAAACAACTTAGTTTGAGAAGTCAAACCAGCAGATTTACAGAGTCCTTTGATGCTCCTGGCCATGAGCTTTCAGCTCTATGCACGGACCCAGAATGGCTTTCAGAGTTTCCACTTCCCAGGTATGACCCAGTTTGAGCTCCAGGACAGTCTCCACCAAGTTGCTTTCTAAGCCAGGAAAGAAAAAAAAAAAAAAATCCCTTACTTAGGGTAACTCCTGGCTTCCTCTTCTTTTGTCTCCTCACTCCCCAGTTTACTTTTTTTTTCATGAAAAATATTTAAGGACATTAAAGCTAGTCCTGCCGAGCAGCCAAGCCCAGGGAGTGGAGCAGCTTGTGCCAGAGCGGTGGCTGCCGCCGAGCAGCAGGGCAAAGAGTCATTTCCCTTGCGGGAAGGGTTGACTGCATTGACCCAAGATCTCAAGTTGCTTGGGAGCACAAGTCCCACAGCAGAGCGGACAGGATTTCCAGCTTGGAGAACAATTGCCATCAGGATGTGTCATTAAGGTCACAAGTGGAAGCAGAAGCGCCAGTAGCTCAGCCTGGAAGCCGCGGTCTCCATGCCAAGACTCCTTAGAGAGCCTTTTCCAGGCTCCAGAGCTAAGTGAGGCTTTGGAAAACAGACACGTAGGACCTGGACCATTCGTTCAGCCTTCCCCAGAGCAGCGAGTGCAATGTGGATCACCCTTTACATCTGCTGATGTGTGGAGATCAGTCCACGGGAGATGAAGGGTGTTGCTCCCGTAACTTACTCTCTAGGAGAAAAGAAGCAGAGCTGAGCGTAAGTTGGCCAATGCCAAAAGGAACCTGGGCACCGCTTCCAGGAAGCATCCTGAAATGGTCCCTTGAGGCAGGACAGTGATGTCCAGAGCTGGCGCAATCCGGGCAGGGATGAACAGCTTCTTTAATGATATATAATAAAGGCCGAAAAAGGGGCAAAACCACACCTCTACCCAAGGCCTTGAGACAAGAATGAGAGGAGAGAGCAGTTACCCAGCGGTAGAGACAACATCCAGCAGCCAACGTCAGTGGTCTCAGCTGGCTGGAGGAGACAGGAGAGGTATCAGAAAGGCAGGCGAGATGCTTACGGGGCACATACGGACCCTGAGCACAGACAGGGGAGGGAATCGAG
>NW_010560003.1:0-357 GCF_000687285.1 Phaethon lepturus | reverse complement strand
CTCTTCCCAGCGAGCTGGATGCGTGAGGTGGCCTTTTCCCCCCCATCGGGGATGCTGCCCGACCAGGCAGACCTGGGTGTGAGTCAGCCGGCAGCTCCCGGGGCTGGGCCATGCCGCAAAGGAGCGGCGTCCCTCGGAGCTGCGCCCCTCTCTTCCTTTCTTCTTCTTCTCCCCCCCTCTCCCTTTGTGGTTTCAGCGCGGTGTTTTTCTGCTAAGCCTGCAAGCACGTGTATGCGGAGACTTGCCCATTCCTCCCCAAAAAGCCCCCTGAGCCATGGGATTGACGTCAGCAGAGCGCCAGCTGTCAAACAATGGAGATTAAGGCTTGGCAGGCAGTGCCAAGCCGCGCGAGCGCGC
>NW_010560002.1:10790-11038 GCF_000687285.1 Phaethon lepturus | reverse complement strand
CTTTTCGCTGGACTGTGGTGGAGCCGATGGCTACAGGTGCATTCGCTTTCACTGCTCGTAACGCTGAGTGTGCATGGGATGCGTGCCGGGCGGGGGGGGAAGCGCGGTTTATTTCTCTTTAACACAAGAGGAAAGGATGGGAGGGGAGTGACTTATTTAATTGCTTATTTCAATAACGTACCGTAAAATTACCGCGATGGTGTGAACGATTTCTCTTTTCTTTCTCTCCCCCTGCTCCTCTCTTTCCC
>NW_010560002.1:2666-10779 GCF_000687285.1 Phaethon lepturus | reverse complement strand
CCCTCCCTCTCCCTTCTCCGCAGGCCACCTCTGCACAGGAGTATGTAAACTTGAAGAACTCGGGCTTTTTCAGTTAAAACCTACCCTTGCATCGGAGCGCAGCAAACATGCCTGAACAAAGCAATGATTACAGGGTGGTTGTGTTTGGAGCAGCAGGTGTTGGCAAAAGCTCCTTGGTCCTTCGTTTTGTAAGGGGAACTTTCAGGGAAACCTATATCCCCACAATCGAAGATACCTACCGGCAGGTAATCAGCTGCGATAAGAGCATCTGCACCCTTCAGATTACAGACACCACGGGAAGCCATCAGTTCCCTGCTATGCAGAGGCTGTCCATATCCAAAGGGCATGCTTTCATCTTGGTGTACTCTGTCACCAGCAGGCAGTCCATGGAAGACCTTCAGCCCATCTTTGAACAGATTTGTCAGATTAAAGGGGACATCCAAAAAATTCCAATAATGTTGGTGGGTAACAAAAGTGACGAGACCCAGCGGGAGCTGGATGCCAGCGAGGGGCAAGCGTTGGCCAGCAAGTGGAAGTGCTCTTTTATGGAGACATCAGCCAAAATGAACTACAACGTGCAGGAACTCTTCCAAGAGCTCTTGAATCTGGAGAAGAGGAGAACTGTCAGTCTCCAGGTGGACGGCAAGAAATCCAAGCAGCAGAAAAAGAAAGATAAACTGCAAGGCAAGTGCTCTGTTATGTGATTGACTGTGGCTGGACTTGCACCACTGCATGGTGTAATCAGGGCATGGACTCCCACAGAAAATACATTTCTGCTGGAGGTTTCAGATGAATCCATGCCTTATAGGGCTACAGCTTTTCTCTAAAATCTCTGCTGGGTTATTTTATGTATTGGTTTGAAAGAGGATGGCTTTCTGCATGTTTGGGTTTTTTTTTAAATAATAAACGTTGAATGTTAGCAATTACATGTGACTACAAGTTTTTAATGCAAGAAGTTTACAGAAGAGAAAATTGTCAGTCAGAAACAAACATCTCTATTCCTGTGAGTACATGCTAGTTTTTAGGTATTTCCAGCCTATTATCTCGAAAGAAGCCATAGTATCCATGATGTGTATACTTCAAAAATTGTTTCCAGGAATTTACTGACCAGAGCAAACCTTTAACAAAGCTAGGCATTGGCACTGCATACGAACGTGTTTGTGGCTCCAGATCCTTACGTTTTTGGCAGACAGACTGGCTCACCTACCAAAGATGCAGTTTTTCCATGGTAGAAGTTTTCCCGTGTGCTATGCCGTTCCTGAGACCTGTGCAGTTCTGTGAGTGATTACAGCTATACCTGCATATAATCGGGCTGTTTGCTTTTTTTCCCCTTTTGCTCTGACTTCCCCTGTTTGCCAAGGTAGAACGTTCCACATCCTCTGGCTCCAAATCCAGGGATGATTCCTGGCGCCCTTAGGCAAGAGCTTAATGAAGGTAATCTCCTTCATGAAGGTAATGAGGCTGTTTGTTGTAAGTACCAGTCGATTTAGTAGCTGGTTATCTTGGCAATTTGCCTTTCTTTTCCCACCTGTCAGTCTGGTTTGCATGTGGCTGAAGCTACTTGTGCAATCTTCTTGGAGGTCTCTTCGATATTATTTTTTGTTCCTCTCTTATTTCATCCAAGTTACCCAGGTTTGAGTTGAGACTTAGGACAAGTCGGTTCAGATAGTGCTGCTTCGGGAAGAAACATCTGAACCTGGAAGCTGCATGCCTAAAGCAAACTCCTCTCTGACGAAGCTTTCAGCAGACACTTCCCATGAATGAAAGAAATGGAGACATGGGCTTGGTCTATCTCTTGTCTTCCCTCCACTTTTTTTTTTTTGCTATTGTTAGCAAGAGTCAGACATGGTAAGCCTCATCTGCAGTGCATGGTTGAGAAAGATTTTAAGAAAATAAGTGCAAGCATTCTCTCAGACTATGCTGTGGGTTTTCTGCTTTGTGTGTGTATTAGTCCAAGCAGAAGACTGTAGCACTTCAGTATTGCACTGCAGATTTTATTTTTACACAGCAACATAGTCGTGACACGAGAGACGTGGGAGAGAGGAGTCGCTTCTTTTTATAGCACTTTTCTAGTGAAATGATTTTATTGTTGAAGATGAACAAAATACGGAACAGAGATGCTGGAAAGTACATACCCTTCTTAGTTTGAAAGCATTAGTGTCTATTAATAACTGCTGGTTTTCTACGTAAGATGCTAGAGAAGGGCCTGTTCTCTCGGCCATTATTTGTTCATGTGTTACAGACTAATGCACAAAGCCATGAGGTTTGTACCCGTGTGAAGATCTCACATACTTGAACAACTCTTCCAGTCAGTGCTGGCTCCTGATGCTGCGCTGTCTCCTGTGTCTGCCCGTGAGCTGCTTTGGTAGGCTCCTCAGGCTGCTCCTGCGCCGACGTGGTGGCAGGTCGGTTAGCTCTGCGTGTGCCGAGGGAGCTTTGCCCCAGTTACAGCCGGAGCTCTCGCCCCGTTTGATTCAGCGGAAGATCTTACTCGTTACGATTTCGGAAACACAAGCAACTTCTGCGTGAGTGTTCGGTGCTGACTGAAACGTTACGCTTGCTTGCCAAAATAAAGCGCGGATTTGCCAAGCTGAGGCAAAGGCTCTACACCTGATTTTTCTTATCGGAGGTGATATCCCGCAGGTCCCACGAGCTTGCTGTGCTGTCTGGGGTAGTGCTCTGTGCCACTGCTGTGTGTAACCTTCACTCCTGTTGCAGTCAGGGTGAGTCAGGCTGAAGAGCGGCTGTAGAAGCAGCCGTAATGGCTTTGCTTGAAAATAGCTCTTGCTTTTTTTCCTCTCTAACTTTGTGCATGGATTTTGATCTCTCTGTTTTCTCATTTCCAAGCAGTTATGCAATGCTTCTCTGTGGGTCGTTTTTAGCATCTGGCAATTATTATTGCGAAGACTATTTCAGTTCCGTTCCAGCCTTTGAAACCCCTGTAAGACGTTTTATATTTAAGCCTTTTTAAAATGTCATGAGACCTAATAATGTCTCTACAACTCCCACTGCCTTCATGAAGTGCCAGTGCGAAGGCAGGGCAGCATGTATCTGCGATTATTCACGCAGCTGAGATGTTCTGTAATGTGTCATTATCGCTGTGGTGGTGTGCCCGTACGGGGTACGGAGATTGCTGAGGACCGGGGTCCGGCAGAGCGCAAGGAACAGCTAATATGAACGCAACGGGCTCGGTCCCGCCTGCACCCGGCAGAATTGCTGGCAGATCCTCCACGCTGCCGTTGGTGGCCACGAGAGGAGGTCCCACGGACTGCGTGGACGCTGGAGGTGCTGGGGTGGGGATGCTGAGGTGCTCCTGGCGAGAAAGGGTGGTGGTGCGGGGGCATCCGCCTCCCAAGCCCCAGCCTAGAGCAGGCTGGGGACGTGTGACACCTGGTGTGGCTGCCTTTCCTGATGTGTAAATCATCTATGTTTTGGGTGTGCGAGATCAACTGTATTGCAGATTAAAACGGTGTTAATAAATAAATTGTATAATTGTATTTGTTTCTGTATAAACTGCGCTAGTCTGATTTTCGTGCATGTGTAATCTATCATTCTTAATCAGAAGAGAGATTTATTTTAATTAAACTGATGCCTGTCAAGATGTTGGCTATTGAAAGTTCCATACAAACCTAAATTAAAGGGTAGCGTCTTCACAATCTTCCAGGGAGCTATGTAGAGAGCAACTATAATAAGTAACAGAGTGAAAAATAGCGTGTTGCTTGGGGACGCTCATTAATCGTTATAAAACAGTGGCCACGTTCCACTTGTAAATCAGTGTATAAACCTTGTATTTGGATCTGCTTCCTCGTAACCAGGATCTGCTGGGTATGCGTGTGCTGGGGCAGGCGGTGGCATCGTTCCTCTTGTGCTCTCATAACCAGCCATCGTGGGCTAACGTCGTCGTTCTGGGGTGATGGTGTAGCTGTAGAGCTACGGCCTTCAGATTAACCCTGGAGAATAGCTGAAGAGCCATCGTTTTTAGGGACTGATGGGTAAGTATTTGCCAAAACCGTACTTGAAGTAATACGTGCCTCTTACAGATGCCATTTGAGGGGTTTATTACACACATCCTTAAGTTTTTTCTCATGTAGGAGCATTTTGCTGAATTAGAGGACTAATGATTTTTCTTCAAGGATTTAAGTGTTTTTTGTAGTCTAAGGAATATATGTTGGAAGTAAATGCTCTAGCCTTTTTTGAATTAGTGCAGTTTAAAAAAGTGAACAGATCTGTTTTGTTGTTTTGTGTGGTTTGTTTTTTTTTTTAAAAAGCAGAAGACACTGATGAAAGACCGTCAGGTAGAATCATTTGTCTGGAGTAAACAAGCAGTTCTGATCTCTGGTACAGCTCCTGTGTTACGTTACAGGCGTTGTCTTTAACCGCTGTTTGCCAACAGCATGCTTTTTCATGAGGCAGTGACAACATGTTTTTTATGGAGCTATTTATGCACCCTGTAAACTCTTCAGCTTGGAGACATGCCGTGTTCGTAGCTGGCGAGCAGAATGGTAACTCGCTATTTCTCGAGTTGGTTGTTTTTCTCTCTGTCTTTTTAATTATTCTCCACCCCCTTCAGTCAAACTCCATTCAGCCGCAGAACTTGCTGGTTTTCTGAAATGTCCTTCATGAGTTCAGATGTGGTAAGACAACGTCATGGAAGACGCTGATACAACGTGTTGAGTTGCTGTTGCTGCCTCCATAACATCTTTCCGGGATCATGAGGTGAACGCAGCTGACTAAAAATTCTCTGTGCAACGTCTTGAATGATGATCGTGAGACCTGCCAGTAGCCTGGGTGGCTGGATGAAGGCTGAGGCACTTCAGGCAAGGTCACTTACTGCGTTTACTCGCTACCCTCTGTCTGAGGACTTGATAAGGACTGGCGATTCCTAGCTTTGTCCAGCTAGGTATGTATTTCCAGGAATAATTTAACCCCGTCTTTCAGTTTCTCCACCAAGCAGCTGCTTTAAGTTGGAAGCAACATGGACTGAGTGGAGCATTAACACAGGTTTTCCTTAGATCTGCGTTTCAAGATCCCAAGCTTGCTTTAAAGCTTGGCTCAAATTTTGCTCTTAAAAATCAATTCCTTGATTTCTGCTACTGTAGAGCTCTAAATAATTTTCAGAAACATCATTGCAGTGCATTTCCGAGAACTTGTTAAGCGATATTCAGACTAGAAGGTGGCAAGTCAGAAGTGTTTCAATGGACAAAGATAGTAGCGTTGCAGGCTTTCTGTTTCTTTGCTGGAGGAAAAGAAGTATGGCACCTTTCATTTTAAAGCTGTTCCAAGGTTTCCTCTCTGCAGTCCAGAATTTAAAACATTTCTCAATTAGTAGTGCTTATTGTTTCCATGCAACACTTGTCGACTGGCTGGAGGCAGCTTCCTTCCTGAGTCTGGCCAGCAAAGTTAGCGTCAAGAGAAAATACCAGGGAGGAGAATCACGAGCAGCTCTTCTACGCCTTGCAAGAGAAAAATGTGAGCAGTAGCTGGAGTGTCCACCCACACATGCATTTTAAAAACAAGCAGCCAGAATATTGCTATATTCTAATTCCTCTTCCCAGAGCAAAGCAGGCACATGATTAATGTAACAAACAGCTCTGAATAATAGCAATATTGCTTTATATGCATGGTCTGTTCCTACAAGGTACTCTGTGCACTCTAGAAGAGTAAAAGCGCATCTTAATCATCGTCTGCCATCTTCTGCAGTTTCTGTGGCATAAATTAAGTACGTCAAAAGGGTCTAAGAGCATAATGAAAATGCTAAAGACCACTTAAAACTAAGTGGAGCATAGCAGCCTCCTCCTTAATGGCTATTGCTGCATGCTAGGCTAGCACTGCTACCCCTAATAGTTTCCTTTTCCCCCCTTTTTGAACACACATCTAATAATGCAATAGAGCAGGAGGAGCGAAGAAAGGAGGGAAAGACCCGAGTACCAGCAGTGCCTTGGCATGGTCGCTTTTCTTCTGCGCGAGGTAGGAAGGTCCCACGGTGGCAGAACCTCGCTGGCGAGGCTGGGCGCCCGGCGCAGCAGGCGCGGGGTCTGCCATGGTCTGCTTCGCCCGGTCCGATTTGCTGCTGTCTGTTCTTTTCAGGTCTTTAGCAAGTCTAAACTGCAAGTCATAACTGCTCCTGCAACCCTCCCGTTGCCCCTGGGTCCTTAGGTGGGCGTGGAGGGACCACCGTGGCCCCTCGCTTCTCGGCAGCCCATGCTGAGAACTTGCTCCTTGGCTTGAGGAGACGGCGAACGCGGCTGATCTGCTGTAACACAGCTTCTCTGTGAACCCTCCCATGAGCTCTGCCGGCAAGGGTAAATAGCGTGAGGTTATGGGGCTCTTCCCGCGGCAGCAGGAAACGGAGACCTGGAAGCCGTAGCCTGGCATGTGGCAGGCATCACTGATGGTGCTTCTAGGGCCAGGCAAAGCCCACGTGTCCTGAGCTGTGCCTACAGAGACTCGGCTGCAGGAGAAAGCCGGATTTTCTCAAGCTGTTCAGGGTCAATCCTGTATATGTATTTATTTCACTCTGGTAGACGCAATGATCTCTATCAGTTGGAGACCGACTCCTGTGTAGCCCTGGTGAGAATTAAGCACTCGGGCAGTTGCTGGCAAGGAGTCGGAGGCTGAAACCAACCAAAACTCACCTCTCCTTGCGCACAGCTTTCCCCAGAAGTGCTGAAGAGGCTTCGGTGCTCAGTCCCTTTGGCCCTAGGAGGTCCAAGGGAACAAGGCACTGCGCAGCCTGCACAGTTTGCCAGCGTAGCACTCGTACCATCCTTACAGAACTAATTCAGCCTGCCCTTCTAGGCTGCTCCTCTGGACCAAATGGCCAGGCAGGTCTGCAGCTTTTCTGTTTGAGCTACTCGTATTTTAAGATGGCAGATGTGGATCTAGGCAAATCCATGAATGGACACTCGATCCTCCAAGAGCAGCTGTAGGCAGAGGTAGCCTCACTGATGGTGTAAGTATGCTAACTCCAGAGCAAAGTACATGCGGTCCCCAGTTGGAAACGGTCTCCTCCTGAAAGGTATTGGATCTATTTTTAATGACTGCAATTTAAAACATTTTGCTGATAACGATATATTATTAACACGCCCATGACGAGACCCCTGCATCTCACCAGCTAAGCCCATGATGTCTCCTCCAGCTACAGGGCGATGGTTTTCATACGCCTGTGAATGCCACCCCAGTGCTGAAACTTCTGGGCAGCACAGAAGTAAAAGCCTCAGCAAGAGTCTTGTTTCACCTTTGCTTTTCGGGAAGGGCACTGCTGAGGTGCCAGCTGTTCGTACCCAGAGCTGAGACCAAAATAAAACTCGAAAACATCATAACAATATCCAAGGCTGGGCAACCTGAGCGTGCAGCGGTGCTCCGGGTTACCCAGGAGAGGCACGGATGTTGGGTTTGCAGTTTGTCAACCCGAAATACGCAGAATCCAGCAAACATCAATGTCAACCGCCCAGCAAAGCCCTTGGGCGAGCTGTACCCGTGCAGGAGCGGGCTGTAGGTGCCCACAAGTACCTCCTGCAGCCCCTTTGACATGAGAGGGGAGGGTAGGACGCGTTAGGGTATGCCGCGGTGTGACACAGCACCGTGGCATGGTCACGTCCTTCACACCAAGAGAGAGCGCAGCCAGACGGATTACTGGCCAGTAGGAATCAAAATCTTTCCCTCCCAGTGGGGAACAGAAAAAGTTGCTCCTTTTTACCCAGAATGACAGTATGGGCAAGGCTGTAACGTGTCGATGGAGACGCTCCTTTTAAAAATGCATCCTGTTTTCCCACCCAGGTAAAGGTAAGAGGAAAGCAGTCATATCTGACAGATTTATGCTGTGTAATTCCACCATTTTTTTCAAGGATCTGCATCTGAAAAGCTTATGCGCATACGGTGCCCGTGCGCACGTGCAAGGTTTCTGTTGCCCGCAAAGAAGGGATGCTTCAACCTGCTGCTGTTTGCTGCCGAGCATCCGGGCTGTTCCCGCAGCAGGGTCGCCTGCCCCGCTCCCCAAACAGAGAGGGCTGTGCCGGGGTGTCGTGCGGGCCGGGGGGTGAGCGCGGGCCGTTCCTTTCCCAGCTGGGCTCCCTCCCGCCCCCCGAGAGCCCCTGCTCCCAGCCCGCCGCAG
>NW_010560002.1:0-2621 GCF_000687285.1 Phaethon lepturus | reverse complement strand
GTGAGCTCTCCAGCACCGGCAGCAGCGGGGAGCTTTCTGCTTAGATCTCAGCGACGCGTTTGTGCTTTTCAGTCTAAAAATATCTCGGGATGGAGATGTGAAGACTCTCCTCTCCTACGTTGGCATTTCTTCTTTGTTCCCACACAGGTTTCTCCGGCCCCTGCATCCCGTTATCTGCCTCAGGCTGCTGTGGGCTCCCGGCGGGCGAGGGACGCGCAGCTCGTGCCCAGGCAGTGAAAATCCCTCCTCGGAGGGAAAAATCCGTCCGTCACGTGGAGCCCCTGGGTCAAGACGGAGGTCTGAGAAGGGAGCGATGAAAAGGCTCCTTCAGCCGGCGCTGGCTGCCCACGTCTTGCTGCTGTTGCGCAGACAGCTCTCGGCCGCATCGCTGCGTTGGCTCGGAGCACCCCGGGTGGGCAGGGGATGGAGCAGACCCTGGCCAGCGGGCAAAACCTACCTCTGCAAAATGCTCGGCCCTATATAGGGCCGTACAGGCTTGCTGAAATTAAAACGGAGGCGAGGTGGTAGCTGCATACGCTGCCTTTGCCTCCGAGGAGCAGCACACCGGAGCTGCAAGACGTAGCGTGCAGCCCTGACATTTCATTTCTACCAAGTAAAGCCCACGAAAGGAAAGGAGAAGAAAATAAGTAAGGAGATGTTTGTGCTCAAATTCTTTCAGCTGTTTCTGCTGTCAGATGCTTTACCAGCTGCACAAGCTGGAACAGGGAGATTGGCTGATTTCTTCCCTACCTGGAAAGATTAGCCAGAATGTGGCTCAAAAATGGTAATTTTTTCTATTGACTGCAAGAAATTACTCTTTTCCACAGGCGTAATTCCAGACATTGATTTGTTAGGTTCTTTTTTTAGATGAAAAAGTAGTCTTCACACACAAGAAAGCGGATGCTGAAGTGTGGCTGGGTTTTGTCCGTTATACAAGTCACGCATAACAGAAGGATATTTGGTGTTTAATATCTTTTGTTGCATTCGTTACTGCTCAAAACAGTCTTAGCATGGCCCGGGGTGCCCAGCAGCAGCCGGAGCAGGGTTGTGGTCCCGGCTGGATTCAGCCCACGGGACACGGCCGGGGTGAGGAGCAGCCGGCCCTGCGGTGTGCCTGCCGGCGCGCGTACTGGAATACATCCTCACAGGAAAGCGGGCCGTGCAATTTGAAATATATCCAGCTGTTCTATCGAATTGTGAATGTCTGGGGAAATCTAACAGGCCTGCCCTTTCTTCGCGTGCGACGTCGCCCTTGGAGGGTTTCGGTTACGTGGAGCGTGGGAAGGTTACAGCCCTACCAGGCAACGTTGGGCCGTTGTGTGATTCCCGTCTGCGGTATGGTGCCCGTTGCTCCTGCCACGTGCACGATGGAAAACGGCGCGGCTTTCTTACGGCACAGGGAAAGGCTGAAAAGGCAGAGGCTCTCAACACTTTCTTCACCTCTGTCTTCGGCAGCACCGTTGGGCCCCAGCCCTTGGGAACAAAGATCCAGCTTGATGCAAACGCAGACCCGCTGCCGGTGAGGGAAGAGTTGGTATGTGAACTATTGCAGGAGCTTGACCCCTGCGAAGAAAGCTGGGGAGGGTCCGGGGAGGGGTCACAAAGATGATCAGGGGGCTGGGAAGCCTGCCGTGTGAGGGAAGGCTGAGAGAACTGGGTTTGTTCAGCCTTGAGAAAAGAAGGCTTAGGGGAGACCTTGTCACCATGCTCTAGTATTCAAAGGGTGTCTACAAAGAAGACGGAGACCCCCTTTTTACAAGGAGTCACATGGGAAAGACGAGGGGTAATGGGTACAAGTTACTCCTGGGGAGATTCCGACTGGACGCAAGAAGACAATTCTTCACAGTGAGAACAATCAGCCATTGGAGTAATCTCCCCAGGAAGGTGGTGGATTCCCCAACATTGGACACTTTTAAACTTCGTCCGGACAAGGTGCTGGGCCATCCTGTCTAGACCGTGCTTTTGCCAAGTAAAGGTTGGACCAGATGATCCTTCAAGTCCCTTCCAACCTGGTATTCTATGATTCTGTGAATTTATCACACATGCTCCTTTTGGTCAGCCTTTTCCAGGGAAGGCTGGGTCCACCCGCCCAGCGATGGGTGTCCAAGTGAGGTACTTCTTCATTTGTGAAAGCAACACATGGTAAAGAGCAAGGGAAAATACGCACAGGGAGGGTTCAGACCATGTTGCCGGGGGCTGGCTCCTCGGGACATGGGTGGGCAAGCAGAGGTAGCAAAGCCAAGGGACCTGATCTCTGGTTTCTTCTCCAACCACGCTGCAGCTGGCTGGTAGCTCTTGCCCCCTTATCCATTTTCTGCTGCCACAAGGGACTGGGGGACCTTTCTGACCCTCGTCCCCAAGCATCGCAGGTGCTGGTGCCCCCTCCCCTGGCCGGCCCTCCCTGGAGATCTCCCCGCGGGCTGAACACCCTGCCCTTTTCTGTGCTGGAGCTGGCTGGGAGAGGAGAACAGCAATATTTCTCCTTTAGCAGTCTATTCAAGAAAACAGCCAAGATATTGATTTAAAAAAAAAAAAAATTTTGTTTTTGGCTCATTAATTCAGGCTTTGCTCGGCGAATGCACGAGAGCGCCGTGCCGCGGCGGGTGGGACGGAGCCGGCTG
>NW_010560001.1:0-263 GCF_000687285.1 Phaethon lepturus | reverse complement strand
TCACAGAATGACGGACTGGTTGAGGTTGGAACGGACCTCTGGGGATTGTCTTCTCTTGTGCAATGCCCCTGTTCACGCAGCATCACCCAGAGCCAGTTGCTCAGGACCATGTCGAGAGGTGGAGCATCGCCAGAGTTTGTCCTGGGGTGCCTCTGTCTGCCTGCAGTGCCTGCAGGGCTGGGAAGGATGACTCGGCAAAGGCAGTGCCCAAAGGAAGCCGGCGGGGGGATAATGCTGAGGGGAGTGCGCTCACAGGCGCATCC
>NW_010560000.1:10500-37797 GCF_000687285.1 Phaethon lepturus | reverse complement strand
CCAACCTTAATGATCCTGTGATTCTGTAATTTACGACATTTCCATATCAGCAGGACCGTAGCCATTACCAACCGAATGACTGGGCTGCAAGACTCGGGGGAAGCTGGAGAGACCCTTCAGAGCCAAACCTCCCCGGGCTTGGCCTGGGCATTGCTCAGTTGCTCTTCTAGGAACCCAACAGTCAGTGCAGGTTTTAGCAGCAGTTGCCATGTCACTGCAGCACTGCTCTGGTCTTGGAGAGCAACCCAAGGCAATCTCAGCTCATTCTCCCCTAACGTGGCTGTTCAGCCAGAAGAAAGTGTATTACTGCATCCCTCAGAGGGAAAAGCACTTTGCCTGGTGTTCTGTAACACAGTGCAGTGAGGGGCCACTGAGGCACAAGGTGGATTTGGTATCCACGAGGAAAACTTTTTCTGTACGAGGGCAGGAAGCTCACAGCACAAGGGCAAGCGGCTGGCAGGCTGCATAGATGCACTGAAGTCCTGCGAATTATAAGGCGGGATGCCAGGGGGTAAATTAGAGAAGGTGACAAAAGGAGCATCACTGAAACTCAATGCTCCCTTCAAACATTAACTGATATTCATAACACCTCTATGGCAGGCAGGAATCGCACCCTTTTTAGGCTGAAGAAATCAGAGCCAACAATTCCTAGAGCTCAGCTGGGAGCAAGTCTCCTCTCTAACAGCACCAGGGTGGCCAACAGGATCAAGGGATGCAGAGCTGCACCTGAGTTGGTGTTTGCAAGTCACTCAAGCTGCCAACATATGGTGCTGCTTTCACAGGGGTCTAAGGCTGAGCCTAAACAGATGTATATTGGCAAAGAAACTGCTCATGGTCATTAGGCCAAGAAATTCAGTAGCAAGCAGAGTAAAAGCAGGCTATTTTCAATTGCCGCTGGAGAGTGGCCAAACCCACAGGGTTTGGGGCACACAGAGGTAAGGGAAGGGCATATGGTCCGTGTTTAGAGAGGAGGGCGGGAAGAGAAATTTCACTATATAAACCCCACTGTACAATTACGGAAGCGATGCTGTCTGCCCTGAGGACAAGCATTTCTGGACATATATTCATAAACTTTCCCTCAAAGCCTAACATAGGCTACAATTTCAGACAGCGAGACAGGCAAATGTTTCCCCGCAGCAGTGACAGGACAGTGCAACTGGCAGTCTTGCCCTGTTTAATGCTCTCATCTGTAAAATAGGGTAATGTTTCCTACCTCCCAAAAAGTCAGGTAAGGATTCATTAATGTCTGCACCAATGCTGTGTTAATTCTAAGAGGTGGAGACTTATCGGCTTCCTTTTAACCTTTGCACATCTTCAGTATATGTAAATATATATACGCTTTAAGATTTTAGTTATTTTATTCACAAGTCAAACCAAAACATGAAAAGGTTGCATGTCTTTGCACAAGTTCCACTGCCCTCAGTGGAAAAACATCAGTTTACAACAGGATTAAACTTCATCACATCTTTCTGCCTAGCCTGCTTCTGAGAAGCTAACACCTAACAGTGGCCACTGAACTTCTCACCCACCCCTTTTATAACAGAACCTCTCAATGCTAAAGAATCAGTTCAGCACTGAACACCACTTGCTGGAGCAAAAAAGGTGTCAGAAGGCACATTTGCCACCTGACACTCCTAAGAGCAGCACATTTCTCTTAACAATGACAGAAAGTGTTATTTGTATTAGGATAGCACCTTTTTCCTGCTACAGTCCCCGCTTGCCCTACCTGGTCACAAAAATGATTTGAATCCTTAATGATACAAAGGTCCCGCTAATTGAGTGAAGTTGCTGTTTTGAAACTATGGGTATGAGTTTTCCAATAGCAAGCAGTTCCAGTTAACATGCTATCAATTCAATTTAGGCTTTATTTAGAGGAATGAGGTACTCAGACGCCAGTTTAATTTCTTTTTTTTAAGTTATACCCTCAGATTAGATCTTCCTTTAGTAGCTACTAGTCTTTTCTTACTAAAATACTGACCTTTAGGGGCATACTCTCAACCACGGAGACCAGTCTGACCACAGGGGAGCTAACACAATTTACATCAACTGACAAGCAAGGCATGCAAGTCATTAATACAGGATTAGTAGTTCAAAGAATTAGAAATGCTCCACCCAAATAAAAACTGGCCCAGGCTGAGGATAACAAGCAGTTGCACAGAAGAGCTGCTTCAGCTGTTGGATACGCCACAGCATAACCCAAAAATACCAGGCAGCAGAGGAGCACTTAAGAAGACCCATGAACTGGGGGTTAAAGTCACTAGGACACAACAGATAGACATGTTTCTCAGAAACAACTGCTAATTTGGGTACCCACACAATGTCAGGGCACTTAAAAATAACCAAGTCACTTTACATCAAGGTACTGTGGAAGGTGAACTCGGGGATGCATTAATTTTCTCTCCATCTTTTAGATACAGTAGGAAGCTCTGCTCACCTTAGGTCTAACATTGAATATAATCATCCATGCTCCAGAGCTACAGAATATCAAGATGTGGAACAATCTCAGACTTGATAGTTAAGCAGATGTTACTTAACCAGGCCTTGTTTTGCAGAGCCTGAGGATCTGTAACTCCCCAGGGACTTAAGCTGGCATCACAGGTGCTCAGCTTACATTTATGCTCCCTCCTTCCATCTGCCCCCAATTCTGGCACACAGTCACAATGCAATGCCTTCAGTAAGGGAATGTCAAAACATTTCAGCTTATTAAGATTTTGAGAAATCGACACAGCAGGACCTGGAATTTAATTTTTTTTTTTAAAAAGGACATACTTAATTTTTCCAAGATCTCTTCATCTGACATTTTTGGCTTTTTCTTTTGTTTCTCCGTGTTCCTGACCAGCATGTCAGGTGCCGTTGTGCTGTTTTCCGAGGGAGAGGAAATAGGAGAGGTGGCCACATCCCTGGTAGGAGGAGGAAGAGGGTCTATCACAGAGCGAGTGTATATCTAATTTTGTTGAGAAATTGAGAAAAACATACATATTAATACAAGGCAGATGAAGATTTAAAACACTTTACTCGTTATTGTTCTTGTTACTGTCAGGGTGTATTTCTATAGCTACTCTGTTAACAACTAATGTCGCTATGCAAGGACTCTCATCCCCCCGCCCAACTAGGCAGGTGATAACACGAAGGTGCTCTGCCAGAAGGAATGGCTTCCACCTCCTCCCTCCTGCTCCCAAGCAGCACCATGCCAGGCAGCGTGGATGACGAGTCACAGGCAAGACCCGACCGTGACTGCAGTGGTGGGGGCTGAAGGAAGTATTTCTGCTCACAGATTTTGTGTGTTCAGGTCGTGGAGCTATCACGGGGGGTGGAGCTGCATCATCTTCATCATCTTCATCTTCAGACACTGAGGGCACTGCAGGGGTCTCAGAGACAGCCTTCACATTCTGCATGTGATTACAGAAATAGCAAAAATAAAAACCCAATCGCTTGTTATAAACAAAATCACAGACATTGGATTAAGCTCCTAACAGAGACCACATTGAAGCAGGTGCAGAAAAATAATCATCAGAACAAGACTAGCAAGTTACAATAGCTGAAGAATTCAAACCCCAAAGATCCTGAGCTTTTGTGGGAAATGGAGGGGCAGTCGAGCACTGCCTGACACAACTGTTCAGACAGAGCCTGCCTGCCTGCAGGATGGCAACCCTCTTCCCAAGGACTTGAGACCCACCTGGGCTTTCTCACTGCCTTCCCAACACCCACACAGCAGACCCAGCAGTTCTGGGGACAACATCTGGGTTTGGAAATATCTCTCCCTGTTTATGTTACCTCTTCTGTTTTGCTGTTTGCTTCAAACCCTGATCAATGCAGACTGAAGACTTCAGCCTTCAAATGTTTTAATTTGCATCAAAATCTTAATGTTTTCTCTAAAAGTTAGGAGGTCAAGTTCACATCAGCTTCAGTATTGTGACTAAGAACTAAGTAATAAGAGAGTTTGGAAGAAGAATCTGGTAAAATGTTTTCAAAACCCTTTTAAAATTGCTTTTTAAAAGAAAATTTTATGAAAAATAAGGAAAATAATTTTTAAATAAAAAACTTCGTAAGTCGTTAAAAAAATTACTTGGAATTTTTTGCACTACTGTGATTAGAAATCAAAGTCACTTTTAACCTTTTGAATTTGAAACTGGATTTGTAGTTCATGGCATCCTTTACACTATAAACATTTCAAAATAAACTTGGCAGGATCCTCAACCCACTAGACCAGTTCTGCTTGTGCATCATCAGTTCCCTGAGTGGCAGGGGAAAAAGTATTAAAATAAAGTTCTCTGAAAGAGGGGGAGAACAATGTAGTATTTCACTGAACCTAAAGTACTTGAAGTCACCAGCATCCTGACATATAATTGCTACAGGGCACTTGACGTAACACCGAAACTTAGTCTGTTAAAAGCAACAAGTAAAACCACCTTTGTACTGGGAATTTCCTAAATATCCCCAAAATTAAAAGGTTACCCAGTGTCTTCCAAAAACATCGGGCTATCTCAGTAAGCTGGTTACTGCTATTTTCAGGATTTACGTTAAAATCCAACAGCCTCAGATATTCTAAACTCCTGAGGATTGACATATAATGACATGTAATAACGATCAGTGGCAGAAACGTTCTCCTTTTCTTTTTGCAGAGTCCTAAACAGCCAGATCTCAATACGCTGCCTCTGGGACGGAGTAGAACAAGCCAACTCTAGATAATGGCATGGCAGCGAGAAAACAAGAGACAAGAGAATTGTGGGGTTTTATGAATCATCTTAAATTGAAAGTTTTGTTTCCTCCATGTCACACAGACATACAGAAACATATCATGTCTCCTAACAAAGCAAACAGGAGTGGTGCCTGCCCTGGTAAGGACAGAGTAAAGGTCAAGCAGAGAGGAGAACATTTTATTTCCTTTTCTGCTAGAGATCAGTCTGGTTAATCAACACTAATCAACATCAGTTTTGGTCACTCAGACCTTGCAGGTTAGTAATTAAACTTTGTTATACCACAGATGTTTGTAGAGACATATAAAACCTGAAAGCAGAGTGGTTATCAAATTCTAGGTACAGGAACAGATCAACTTCTATGAAAACAGAACTATTTCTATTCATTAATCCACTAATTTCTATTCGCTAATTCACTGTTCACTAATAAAAGCTACTTCTGCCTACTTGATTCTTCCCCAGTTGAAAAAAAAGTAGAAGGAACATGCCTGTTTTTATAAACATGTATTCACTAAACAGATATATATAGTTCAGATTTTAAAACACTAAGCAAACTAAAAGTTTACATATAGTTAACTATTTTATGCAAGTTTTTAAATCCCCAATCTTAAGACAGAATGTGAATATAAGGCTTACCAACGTATTTGATGAATTGTAATCCTCTGTTGATTTATCTGGAAGAGACAGACAGTAATACTGTTATTTATAAGTAAAGTTGTGCTGTAAATGCAACTGCAGTGGGGAGAAAAGAAAGGGACAAGCTCCCTTCAGAAGAGGCAGGAAGAAGGCTGCTCCCAAATCTAGGCATTACCTTCAGCTCCCCCGAACAAGCTGACGCCGGGCAGATATGGGAATAGAGGGTAAGAAGTTATGCAGATAAATGTGGGGGCCCCAAATCCCTGCTGCAGGAGGGTGGAATTTCCCAGAGCAACACCAGAATGAGTACTGTCCTCCATCTATATACACAAAGTATTTTCAATGGGCTAAATCACCAGCAGAGGCACTGCAGCTAGCCCAGGACCTGCAAATGTTCAGTCTCAGCCACCTAAACTTGCTGGAACAGCAACAGAGGACACCACAAGTCAACTGGTGGGCTTCTTGTCTGACTATCCAGGCACATATGGGGAAGATTTGTGTTTTTATCCTTGCCTGGAGCCTTCCTAATTAATACCAGTTCTGGTGACATGGTTGTATACTCAAAACGAGCCAAAGTAAGGATTAATATTTGGAAAAGGAAGGAATTAGAGTTGAAAGGGAAAAGGAGCTGAGGTTGCAAGAGTCCTCCAGTGGGCAGGTAATCCATACAAAAAAGGCACAAAGCCTTGGCAGCTTTGATTTTTAAAGGAACTCAGACAGCAGTTGTTACCAAGCACGTAGTAGCTGAGGCGTTGTCCTTGTTTCAGCTGGTATAGAGTTAATTTTCTTCACAGAAGCTAGTGTGAGGCTATGTTTTGGATTTGGGATGAGAAAATGCTGACAATGTACTGATGTTTTGGGTTGTTGCTAAGCAGTCAAGGACTATCCCGCTTTTCATGCTGGCCTGCCAGTGAGAAGGCTGGGGGTGCACAAGAGGGAGGGGACGCAGTCAGGACAGCTGACCCAGGCTGGCCAGAGGGATATTCCATACCATATGATGTCATGCTCAGTATATAAAGCTGGGGTGAAGAAGAAGGAAGGGATGGAGGGACGTTCAGAGTGATGGCGTCTGTCTTCCCAAGAAACCACTACGCGTGATGCAACCCTGCTTCCCTGGAGATGGCTGAACCCCTGCCTGCCCATGGGGATTGGGGAATGAATTCCTTGTTTTGCTCTGCTTGTGTGCGCGGCTTTTGCTTTACCTATTAAACTGTCCTTATCTCAAACCATGAGTTTCCTCACTTTTACTCCTCCAATTCTCTTCCCTATCCCACCATGGGGGGTTGAGAGAGTGGCTGGGTGGGGCTTAGCTGCAGGCTGGGGTTTAGCCATGACAGGCATATTCCTCAATCACAGCACACGGGAGCAGAGAGACCCTCACACCAAGTGTGCATGAAGTAACATACACACCCATGTTGGAAAGTGAAACTGGTGCAAAATTTAGCTGCCTGTTTTCTCCAGGGATTTTCATCACTGGGAACCCAAGACCAGCACTCTGGGATCTGCCTTACAAATGCTGGCTGCAAGGTTCAGAAAACCTATGCATTTTGGGGGATTTAGCCAGTTGACTGACACTTCTTTTGCGGCTATATTGGGCATCAGGATTAACAGAATGGCATTTCAAAGGAAGAAGGATGCTTGAGCAGACAGAGATCTCATTCACATTTTCCTTGAAAAGACAGATCTACTTGTTGATTAAACGAAAGAAACCCCACATGTAGTGACTACTGTAAAGTTGGATGATGGAGCTGTACGAGTTGATCACTGTGTACCTGTGAAACTCATGTACTTCTGGCTGTTGGAGATCTTCTTGGAGTTGTAAAACTCCAACACATCCAGCACTGCCTGGGGGTTCTTCTTCTGCTCCGACTTGGTGATGTTGGAAGTCTGCAGTAAACGTGCCCATTGCTCTGGCATTCCCTGTAGGGAGACGTACCTCGTTAGCTCACAGTCAGCCTAATGTGGCTCGCAGCACACACACCCAACGTCATGGTTGTGCCACACAGTTTCTGGGGTTACTCAGTGCTGTGAGGGAAATAGGGAGAAAAGAGGAGAGGAAAGGAGAAGAGGCAGTGGATCGATACCTTCCTAGCCACTGTCTGTGTTACAAGTCACACATTCTTTACATGGACGTGCAAATGCTACTCTGCTCTGGGTGAGCCCCACATCTTTTGAAGACCAAAACTCAAAAGACAGAAAGGAGCAGACCCAAATGCTGCAGTTCAGGAAGGGTCTCAAGCAAAAAAAACCATCCCTTTATGCACCTGTATACACATATTTACATATATCCAAGAAAGTCTATGGAAGTAACGTACACTGTATAGCATCTGGCGCAATGAACATGCAACATTCATTTGGGTCTCCTTGTAGCACTAGAGTAATAGCAGTTTGGTGCCTATTGTAAGCAGAGCTGGGAAAGCAGAGACGTTATCCTCACCGATGAAGCTCAGAATTTCATTACAGGGACATCATTTCAGCCACAAAATAAATACATCTGGAGTACAACCTGACGTGTGTCTTTCATCACTGGCAAGAAGAACAGTTTGCATAGATGAAGTGGCAACTGACTGGAATACTTTATCGATAGTTACCCTCCCTGTTCAAAAAGGTGGCTGGATACACCACTAAGGTAGTGCCCCACTAGTACATCTAGGTTAACTCAGGCAAGTCTAGAGGCTGACAGGCAGAACACAACTTTACACATGATTCAGGTAACGAGAGCAAAGTCCCCGAAAAAAAAGCATATTAAAGACAGCTAAAACCAGCTTGCTCACAAACAAGCGCTGCTGCTATTAAATCCTATCTCATAATCAAATTAAGAAGAATAATTTCATTAAATACAACTCTATCTTCACAGTATTTTGCTTGTCAATAAAAAAATACATAAAAGCATCTGTCATTTAGCCTTAAGACAGCACATATGCATTCTGTCATAAATAGTTATGCACAGTTGTGTGTCTCCTAAAGGGGAACTCTCAGAGCCCCACTTGTTTGACACAGAGTATGCTGTAGAACTAATCTAGCTCTAGAAGAGGAGGGGAGGGAAAGGGAGGACAGATACACCATGTTTTGCTGTCCACATCAGCCAAAAAACAGGAAAGGGAAAGTTTGCTGGCAGCCTGGGCTCCTGGGATGTGCCAGCTTTGACAAACAGTCTCTCAACAGGCATTAGTGGGTAACCTCTGCAGATGTGTTTCAAAGGAGATCAAACTAGATGATGGTAATAGCCTTTCCAGCATTACTATATAAAAGATTAATGGGTCCTGGCTCCTCCCAGCAATAAGCCAAACCACATAGTTCTCTCCTCCTCCAGATTCACTTACTGTGAATTCTCCCGTGACTGCATCAAACCCCACATGAATAGTGTGTTCAAAGTCTGAAGGGAGAGAGATCTCTGGCCGCTCTTTCTCTTTCTTTTTATTGGCTGGAAAAGACAACAACAAAAAAATTCATAAATCCATCAAGAATTAAAATGTCCCCAATAGCTTCCAATTTACCTACCCAACCACCCCCCCTTTTTGTTAGCTATAGGATTTTGATCTGGGGCAGGCAAACAGCATGTTTAAAAACTTTGTTAACTCGCTTAAGATTAGCCACAGCGAGTGGGCAACAAAAATCAAAGCCCTTTAACACAGGACAAGCATAAGACAAGGAAACTGATATTCTGGGTATGTCAAGTATCAACCGGTAGGGCTAGACGCAACAGCACAAGAGCTATTTACCTGAAATATTCACTCAAACTTATACAGGTCAGAGTCAAAAGCACTACAGCAGCAGTAAGTGGGAGCCATGCAGTTTTGAACACATTTTTTATTCCTTGTTTTAAGCAACTTAAAAAAAAAAAATACATTACATGCTGGTAAATATACACTCACCTCTCATATTAAGACAGGGACAAAATAACTACAAATACTGCTTATAAATAGCTTTCTTCATCCTACGTCCTCAAAACAGGGTTTATGAGAAAAACCCAAATATAACGTGCTTCTGCCACAAAATCTTGTATGAGCAAAACCATTTGTATCTTTCTGCTCACAAAATGAACTAAATGTAGTTTTAATAACAAGCTTTGAAGACACAGAGCAGGAGGGCAGAATCTGGCAGGTGAGGAGCAGAAGTCATGAAGAAACAGGAAACGAAATAAATCAAAGCAGATGCACCCTGCAAATTTTCAAGTCAAGTCTTCAAACAAGATTATCATTATGCCTTGGATTAAGTTCATCCATATTCATGACATATTAGGGACTCCACCTTCCTTTTAACATTTACTGTATTCAAGAAATTGAGATCAGTTTAAGGAAGAACCACATTCTACTTGGATTTGCTCCTGCTTGCTGTTATAAAATAAACAGAGCCAGGTGAAGGTGACTAAACCACTTGTGTTTCCTAGCTGCTACTTTTTCTATCTAAAGCCAAACAGAATTTGTTTCGTGGCTGACATTCCCCAGTGCATTTTTGGCAACATGAATGCCAAACCCCAGGTATTTCAGAAGCCTGTGAGTCTAATGCTCAATATTGCAATTATTTAAGACACTGCTGGTGGTTTGTTATGTAGAGACAGTCAGGGCTTGTCCCAAAGGACCGAATCCTGTTTCCTTCAGTGCCAGCTCTGGCACTGTTCTCTGTGTCATTACAGAGTTACTGTTGCACAGAGCAATTTTGGAGAAAGAAAAGGATCAGATGCTCCATTTGGGACACGAAGATGGAACAGCCTGTTTTTGACTCCTCTTTCAAACAAAGGGGATGGAGGAAGCTGAATCGCAGAAGAGCAACACGGTTGCCAAGGGGAAGGAGCAGAGAAAGCTGCAATGCTGGAGGAGCCATCACAGAGGGGGAAGCTCGGAGGAGACAGAAGCAGCTGCTGGTTAGCAGATGGTGAGCATCTGCAGCACGGAGGCCTGCCAAAGAAGGAACAAGCAGCTGCATCCAGCAGGTACATAGAAAAAGCTGCATGCGTTAGCGGTGGGTAGAAAGCAAGAGGAAAAGAGAGGCAGAGCGAGCCACCAGAGGCACCATATTCTATAGGCCTGTCTACAGGATCAGTCTGTTCCTCCAAGCCAAAGAGTAAGGTGTCCGCTCAGCCTAGAAGCCCATCACTCAGGTGAGGAAGAAGAGGGCACCCGTACTAGCATCACTGTGCAGGAGTGCCGCACGGTGGACCACATGGTCCAGGACAACTGCCACAGTAGATCTGAACATATCTCTAAAAACAGCTTAAGGGCTAGATTAAGTTGCTATCCAGAAGTCAATACATTTAAGTGTTTTTTTTATTTCTACAGAAGACAGCCCGAGCTCCCTGCTGCAAACCCAAATCCCAGCAACCCTCTCTGCAACCAACTCTTCCAGTATCCATTCAACCAGCAAACTGAGATGACTGCTGACTGCTAACTTATCCAAAGCAGGAAACGATGGCCTGAACAAGCCTCACCTACACAGAGCAATAAAAACAGTTCTGAAAGGATTGATTAAATAACATAATGGCCTCTGTCACATCGACACTCCAGCTCTCTGTTCATGTTCAACACATAGCTAGCGAGTTTCAGTATGGCTACACTGCAATATAGAAACAGGAAGAGATTTTTCTGCATTTATGACTTAGGTTGTTTTCATACCCCTGAAGCAGTTAATGTTCTCCCAATTATCTTAGTTTCCTGCAACCATTTCCCACAGCATCTCAACCCTTTCCATTTTCCCTGACTCTCAACAACTCTTTGGGACAGCTACCACAAATTCATGCTAAAATCACTTTGCCTTAGTGATAATATTACAGCCGGTGAAACCGTAATTGCTCTGTACACTTTTTTTAATCTGCCTGCCTGCCACACTCAGGGTTTTATAGCACCCAGACTGAGTTCACCATCATGTGAACATGTATGAATCTGGCACATGAATTCAGAGATTTTCCTCCAACGGCCTCAGAGAACAATGAACTTCAGAAGATTTTGATCCAAAATCTGACAGATCTAAAAGCCTAAATATATTTAAACCATTAATAACGTAATTGCTTTTTACAGCAGATATTTATGTCATAGCAGGAGGTATAAGACAAAAAGGATTAGACGGGCGCTCCCAATCTTCCTAAACACTTAATCCCCTTCTACAGCGATTGTATTATCCTTGCAGTGAGTCAAAAGCCTTGAAGAATCTTAAGTATAAAAAAACCCACAGAGAAATCATCTATCTAATTAAGAAGGCCCACCTACCACCAAGTGCTTTATTCCCACAAACACCTTACCACCTTCTCATTCAAAACCTCACACGTTTGACGCTGTGCCACCTATTAAAAGAGCCACCCATAAAGTTTTCTTATGATGCTCTGGCAATTTGAGCTGCAACTAGGAAGCACAATGTCCCACTGTGAAGCAAGCCCGTGAGCCCAGCCTGAAGCATACTGAGATGAGAAAGGTCTTCTCCATTGGTAAGGCTGACTAACATGGACCATGGAAAGGGCTCCCAGGCGTGGAAAACTGTCACCTTGCGGGTAAAACCCTGACTCCGTGTGAAGCTGCAGCTAAGCTCAGAGAAGCCAAAACGTGCCACATTCAAGCCAAATTCATACCCTCAACTAGGACACTGATGAGCCCTGAGCCCAAGAAACTTCAGATGTTCACAACTCCTGTTGAAAGCAACAAGTCACTCAAGCGCTGCATCCATTCACATAGGACCCACCTAGTGTTAAGCCGATATGTCTTCTCCAATACCAGTCTGGGGGTTTAGGCTGGGACAGAGGAAATCAGGACTATAAATTACATTCTAAATTTAGCAGGCAGCGCATGACACCTCCAGAGCAGCCTGGCAAGGGGTCATAGCACAATGGAAGTGATTCATATCCATTTTCCCGAAATTACATTCCTCTAACTGAACAGAAACCAACTCTTCTGTTAGTCCAGCCAAACTAACAAATAACACTCAAGTTATTTCAGGCACAAACCAAAGACAGGTGTCTGAACACCTGGGAATTTCATTAATGTTTAAGCAGCAGGAGGCACTGGGAATTTAGTTGTCATTGTGAGGTTAGAAAAAGTTTTCATAAAATAAAAATCAATCAATCTGAAGCGAAGGTGACAGAGTCAAAGGTATTTTTTTGCTCGACGGAATTAGAGGACAGAAGCAACCGTTCTCGTTCGGGCAGGTGTATGACAACAGAAGGCTCTGCTGGGCTTGGCTAAGCAAAAATCTCTCATGTCTCGAAGCATCTGCCATGTTGGCCAATCTTCAGTAAACGCAAGCATCTTCAAATCACTGGCAGTCTGTCTGCTGATTTTACCCAAACCGTTCACTTTTGTAGCTCTCCTTTAAAATCCAGTTCAAACTAGCATTTCAGATAATACTTCTTCTACTCTCTTACAAATTTCAGGTGATTTCTTTGTTTTCTGTAACTGCTGAGCCTAGAGATTTAAAAACTCGCCTCCCTGAAATAAACCGACACAAAAATCCTGCAGGTCTTCAGGATTCATACTCATAATGGCAAGTTCTAAACAGGATCCAGCAAACTTTTAACACGGAGTTCTTGGGTTTCTGGATTGCAGAATCAAAAATCCACATTTGTAAAACAATCCAAAGTTGCTGAAGATACCGTATTATAACAATAATAATGAATGTTGCAATATTTTGCAGAAAATTGACCCAGATCTTGCTTATTTAGTTAGTGGAAGTATCACTTCAGTTAGATTTTTCGCTAACAAAAATTAAGGAGGCAGCCTCCCTCCTGAAGCCCAGGAAGTTGAAGATACCTAGGCTTGACTTTAGTTATCCAGCGTCCAGAAACCATTGCAATGCAGACTCTACCAGAAACTGATGGATTAGAAACAGGAACTCCAAAAAACAGGTCAGATATAAAAAGAAACCAGCACATATTAGGGGATGGAGATTTTTTTTCTTACATCACTTCAAAAGATTCATATGAGAGAGAGAGAGGTTTTTAAAAATATCCTGATCTTAAAAATTAGAATTTCATGTACAGTTCACAGTTCCTATCTCCATTTCCATCGGTTACAGTCCCTGTAACAGAAGAAATTTCCTTCCGTTCACAAGAAATGTGCAACAATTTGCAGTAATGGATTATTCTTAAAAGCAAGTAGACAATGCCTGACCCAAACACTAGAACAGAATAAGTGACCATGCAGTAACATATGACAGGCCTGGCAGGAGACAGCCTGTTAGTCATGCTTAACTCAAAATATTTGCCGTTGAAAACAACAAACAAGCAAAAGATCTCCCTCTGCTCCCCACCAAAGGAATTGCCAGTGCCAGTGTTAAATGGACAGCTTGTAATTGGAACAAAAATTTACGTTTTTCAAGACAATTAAGGACAAGTCAGGCTGGGAGGTGGCAGGGCTAGTCCCAGTATTCAGGGATGCTGTTCTCATAATTAAAGGCATGAAACAGAGTAAGTGGGATGGATTAATATGGCAAGATTAATCATTAGAAAAAAAACAGATCTCCAGTCAGCACCATATATTCCCCCAAATGACCAAGACAGTTATGCAGTAAACAAACACACAACATTTTCTAAAACCTAAACCATTACTAAGCATCAGGTGCTTAACTAAGGTCATTCAGAGCAACATTCAGACAGGAGGCTTATAAGAAGAGACAAAATACTGTACTTTTATCTCCTGGTAAAATAGATCGGTAAAATCGGTCCTTCCTTTTCTTTTCTTCCGGGTTGGGAGGCAAAGGTTTTGAGCCATGGTTTAAAGTCCCAGCGTCTTTGCTTCCCGATCCAATCATAGTGCTGGTATTTCTCATCGGAGGAGCGGGTGGTTTGTCTTCTGTTTCAACTCCATTGTTAGACATCTTCAGTTGTGGAGGCCGTTACTAGGAAGAGGCAAAAGAAACAAGAAGCCTTATTTATTTGTTGTAAACTAGAATCACATACTGTCAAATAAACCATGTGCCCTTTTTTGCAGACTAGACTGTAACCTCACATCAATGCAAATAAGTGTCAGCATGACAAATTCTATTCAAGCCCCAATTTTTTTCTGTTAACAAGACTACGTTCAAGCATTTGAGTCATTGATCGCTAAGAAAAGCCTGTTTCAGCACACAGCAAATTCTCAAGCAAACCATGGAACAGAAGTGTAGCATGGGGAGGAAGAGCAGTAAATACAAGGTAGCAAAGAACAGGGATATCTGAGAGGAGCCAACAAGCTGCTGAGCTCATAAGACCTCTCAGATCCATGCTAGTTGCACTAAAAACTACCTCAAAAGGTTTGTACCAGTATCCAGCACAGCATGAGGCAGAAAAACTGAAGTTTGCACTCAAAGAGTTTCGATGCAGCCGCCTTTGCTAAAAAGCTGCTGAACTGGTTCAGGGGCAGAGATGGCTGGGAAGCCGCAGAGCTGTACCCACGTCATCTCAGACGCAATGCTGTGGCCCTTGCCGGTCCCAAGCCAGCACTTGCCTTTCTGCAGTAGCGCCACGCTTCAGGCGCAATTCAAACCGCCATAAAGTTGACTGCATTTTGTTCTGTTGAAAGGGTCAAACGAAACTAGATCCCCAACGCACACATAAATCCTTAAGTAAATAATCCCTGCTGTGCAGATTTGAAGAAGGAAGCATTGGAACAGGGTAATAGATTATTCTGCAACAACTAGCTTGTTCCACCCAAATGAGATCAGCATTACTCCAGACACAGCCTGGCTGCAGCAAGATCCTTCAGGAAACTGGAACTTGTCTGCATTATGTTCTCAAAAGAAAGCTGGGAGTTAACTGCAGAGCAAAGACCAAAGCAGGAACAGTTTCTGTTTGGGTGGAAAAAGCAGTTTAACAGCTTTATGAATTTCACAAGCAGTAAGGGAAGATGTTTCACTCAGTGAGAATTATTGGGTGTCAGAGTCAAAAGCGCTTTGCTCTCCGCAAGTGAGAAATCTGGTTACGAAGCCGAAATCACCACTGGCTTCCAGGGAGCTGCTTTTCTATAGGCTGGACTCAGAGGAACCACACTGGATCACACTGCAAACAGATCCCACAACCACACAATGGTCCTACGACCACACGACACCACCCTGCCAGTCTTCAAAGACTTCTTTGGCCAAGCTACTGATGCTCAGCATTAACTGGAAATATTCGGACCCGGGGCACACTGCTCTCACGGTTACAGGGAGCTAAGAAAGGCAAATGCTACCCACAGAAGGCACTCGGCCGCAACACGTTAGACTTTACTGAAAGCAGCAGTTCCCTAGCTGTCGCCTACCAAGCCGTGGCTAGTCTCCAGCTCCACTTTCTCTTCCACTTATTCAGTTCCTGGTTTCTTCAGACTTGCTCTTAAACAGGAGGGCTGCCAGTATTGGACAAGCTTTCACACACAGAGAGCTTTGTAAGGGGTTTGAGCCCAGCCCCACTTCCTCCCAACGCAACTGCGCAATGGAATTTTAAATGACAGACTAGGATTTGGGGTATTGATTTTAACGGTGGGACAGTTTTGGCATTTGGGAGGGGTGGGGGGAAATTAACTGTGCATTTGTCGGGCGTGTTCTGGCATGTGCCCTGTGCATCCCCTATCACTCATGCTTCAGCCTCATGCCATTCTCCAGTATAAAACGGAGCAGAACTAAGTGACAGCTGAACTGCCAGCCATGAAGCGGAGCAAACGACTACTCTCCCCGTCTAAGCAGTGGAAAAAAGTTTAAACTAAAACCCAACTGGTAAATTTGGCAGCCACTGATGCACACACATCCTGTGCAACATGAAGATACTGAGGCCGCATTGATGGGCTCTGCACATCGCAGTGTCAGTGGCTGGTGCTGAACTGACACAAATAAAGCATTTGAAATAGCATAAGCAGAAGTGCCACATAAGAGCTGCATACTTTGCATTGATGCTTATTTAACCATGAGAAAGCATATAGCTGGGAGGGTGCTAGGAATACGCTGCAAATAGGGAAGCAGAAGGAAAATGAATGTTAGCAGCTCTGTGCCTGCCAAATGGCCCTCCCCAGGAGCAGGCATCCCATTTGCTGCTGCAACACCCTGGTTTACCCCACAGGGGGTTGAATAAAGGTGCATCCAAAAATTCCACCACTGGCCAGACTTCCTGGAGCTGCAGGCACGGCTGAGATGGCACGGGAGACTTGTCTTGTCGCTGGGTCGCTCTCCCACCGAGCAGAGAGCTGAGCAGGTGAGAATCGGTGTTTGCTATCTACTGTCAGAGACACAGGACTAAGCAGGGGACAGAGTAAAGTCTGGGAATGGGGAATGGGAAATGGAATCAGACCGAAGGGTGGTACAAGGAAGAGAACAGAGCAGCATGTGGCTCCAGGATGGAGAAAAAAAAGTGAGAAGAAGAAGAAACACCCCCCAGATTATAGTCAGAGGCTGGCCTAGGGCTGGGGGTGGGCGGCGGGGGGGAAGACCATGAGAACATAAAAAAACCTGCTGGATGTCAAGCATCCTCACTCTCAGTTTTCCCAGTGCAAAACCCCAGGGCCATCTGCTCACAGTTTCTTCAATAAGAGGGTTTTTCAAAACCCCTTAGTCGGAAAGGATAGAGCACAAGTGAATTACTGTTTTACCACAGGCCTAGAAACACTGGCAGTATATGCTCCTGTTTATCTTACATTATTCCCTGAATAAGCAAGTAACTGCTGAGAAGTTATGTAGTTTAACAAACAGTATTACTTTACACCTATTTGATAACTGCAATTTTCATGTGGGCAAAGCCTACAGCACACCCTCTCCTTTCTTCTCCATCGTTCAAGCCCCCAGACTTTCCTCCTCCTCGAAGTCTTACATTTGGAGCTACAAGAATTATTTAATCTGTTTGAAGATGGGTGGTGAGAAGAATCCTTCAACCTGCAAAATTGAGAGACTGGTTCTACAGAAGTTTTCCCCTGTAATAGCAGCACTATCCTAGAGGGGTCCCAAGAGCTTTTTCCCATTACATATTTGAAGGGAAAACCAAAAACCTGCTTACATGAGTCCTCTCACTGTGATACAGAGGGACAGTCTATTCCAAACTCAGCATCGTTATACTTCAAACTTCTGTTGGCTTCAAAGACTGTGGATGAAACCCTGTCCTGACAGAATTACATCTGCCTCTCCAGGGCTTTCCAGCACAGCTGAGAGCCCAGAGCATGGAGCCATACCAAATGGTTAGAGAGGCAGCAGTCTCCCTCACCATAGCCTAGCTGACTCTGCAAATTCTCTTCTTCCTAAAATAATCTCCTGCCAATTCACATGTAAGCAGGCTTTAAACAATCCCCCCTTGTGTGGGCCCTGCTCAAATTCAGAGCACCAGGCAATTGCTTCACCAGCCAGCATAACATCAGCGCTACGACACTGAAGTTGAGTCATTCTGCTCCACGCGATCCATCCTAACAGGAATGCAAAGCGTCACCGGACCAAGTTACTTCCCTCTTCGCACCAGTGTGACTGTGCTTTGAGAAATTCATCTTATGCTTCCCCGGTATGATTAAGTCAACAGTGGAAGCAATGAAACAGCACATGAACTTTTCAACTGCAGTCAGATGAAGGAATACGTTTTAGCTGCAGACACAATTATTCTCAACTACTATATATATTAAAATACCAGCACTCAAACCAAACCCCACAGACACCACTAGGAAGGCATAGTCATGATGTAGGACTATTGTTTCCGCAGTCATTTGGGAGTACTGAAAGTTTGGGTTGTTTCAGCACACAGTACTTACAAAAATAAAAGTTTTATTACGTGCTGCAACCTGTGACCTGCCATAAGTCAAGTTACAGTGGCCTTCAAATGCTCCCTGCCCCTCCCCATCAACTTTTGAAGCCCATTAGCTAAATTAGATTACCCCAGCCTCAACAGAGTTGAACAGCAGACCTGACAAACTCTCCTTTCACACCTACAAAACACTTCTGCAGCCAGGAAGAGGTGAAAGACAACCACACACACAGGGACGAGAGACTCAGGAAACCACTTGGCAGTTCAAGACAGAGCAAGTGGAGGGACTGAACAGAAGACGGCACCCACAGGTGCTAACAATAGTTCAGAGCAGACCGACGTGCAAAGATCCGCGCAGGTCTGCTGATCTGCGTTAAGTAGATATGGCTCAAAAATCACAAAATTTATCCCTGTAGTTTTCTTGTAATACAGGCACAGGCTCCTGAGCCATTCATCTAGCAGAATGGGACCCCAAAATATGTGAGGCCTTCTGGCACTACTGTATATAACACACACAAACAACACCACCACCACCACCACCAAATATTTTCTATTTATATCATATTTCCTTCTGATAAACCTTTCAAACCTGATTGCACCATGCTGAACTATAAGTTTCTATAAAGCTGGTTGTGTTTTCTTTGCATTCCGTAGCAAGACAGGCAAATGACTGATTGCTAAACAGAAAGAAATTAAAAAGTCAGAGGAGCTGAAACCTATGCTACAATAGATGCCATAAAGATAACTATGTCCAATGCATACTAATTGCTGGAGTCAACGCGGAAACTCATAAAAGAGCCATCTATAATTCATGCAGTCTGGCAAGACAGTAGCTGTATGTTACTCACTACAACTTAAAGAGATGAATAAACTGTATTAAACAAGAGAGGAGGGAGGGAGGTGTGCAGCAACTGTTCTTCCCTCTCTGCCTACTATCAGAATGAAATCTCACATTTTTCCAAGATGCTATTTTTCTGTTGTTGCCAGGGTAAGGAAAGGGTGTCTGTCCCACCAAAAACGCAGAAGGAGTTTTGACCTTTGAGTTGATCCTGACCAGAACAAACATTTTACCTCTGCACCAGTATCCCTGCGCCCTTCCACCCCATGGCTAGAGATTGCTCGTGCACGCAGACAGTTAGTATCTCCTTCTTCCTCCTTGCGCTGCCCCGGTGGGAAGGAGCAGGGGCTGTCCCCTGCTCTGTTCAAACACAATACAAGCACTGGATTCCCTCCCCGTATGTCACACTTTCATCCAAATCCCAGCAGAAAATTAATGGCAGTGTTTACCAGCTGGGTTTCAAGACAGAATGAAATGATACTTTTTTTTTTTATTATTACTTTACATGGGACTAAGTCTCAAACACAGCCTCATATTGAAAGAAAGGCACCCCACACATGTTCCACCTGAAAAAGAGGCAAGAGGTGTCCTTTTCCTCCACCCAACAGTGGATGGGATCCGGGACACATGCTCTCACAGAAAAAGGCAGCAGCAATACGCACCCCCTGAGGGAGGACAGACTGATAATCACATTTAGACATGATTAAAACAACCAGTAACTGTAGCATCTAGCTGTCCCCCCAGACAGTTACTGCACATCTGAGTGCTGTGCAAGTGTGCCAGTTAAACAAAAAAAAACGTCAATGGCCATCAATGCATGAGCCCAGATCCAATATTTACGTGTGAATTTAAAAAAAAAACAGGTTTTCATAAAGTTCTAATGAAGAATTACAAAACAGCAGTGTTTGCTCATCTACCTTTAGAATTTACCTGTTAGACCCCTGCAAGTGCTGCCAACACCTAGAGATGCAGATGGAATTGCTGAATTAAATGAAACAATAATTAAATCACTAAAAATAAGTACACATTTAGCAGAGAATGCATCCACTGCTACAGCCAGAGCGGGTGGCTGTGACAGGAGGAAGGGAGACACACTCTCATGGCAGATGGCCAGCTGCGGGTTGCAGTCTTGCTCCACTGCCGGTGTTATTTCCATAGTACCACACACAAGGGATGATTGACCAGTTACAACTCAACAGGAATGCTGGAGGACTCCACGGCTTGGCATTTTAAAAGCCAAAAGATTGGAAGGTCCTTTTTAAAAAGCCTTTAATTCAATCCCAACTGTTTGGGCTAAACGCAAGAACTGCTGGGTGAGATTCCCTAGCCCGTATTGTGCAGGAGGACGCGGACACCACCGCAGCGAGTACTACTTCTGGGCAGGAGAGCTGTAAAATCTCTTCCTGGGCAGATGTACATGCTGACCCATCACATCGCACAGATACGCTGCGAAAGAAGAACAGACTAATTATAACCGCTTGATTCCTAGCAACAAGAGTTCTCCTTTCACTCAAGTTAAAGAAGCTTCCTTCTGTTTTGTTTTAAATAATCAAGGCCCAGCTTTCACCAGCCTCCACGGTGTGGGCCCATGCATGACCGCTGTGACAGTAACCCAGACACACAGAGGGCTTCAGTAGCACTGAGGCAGGTCAAGCCCTTTCCACTAGATTAGGCTTGAATCCAAAACTGCAGAGAGGCAAGTCAGCTTAAATTGCCATGCTTCAACCTAGCTTCGGTCCTTTCATGAATAACTGGCAGCATCAACACACAATAACCATTTTGCAGTCAATGCCAGCTATGCCCAAGTACCTGGAGTACACGAGGAACTCGCCTTACTTGTGCTCCAGTCGGGTAGCTAAAGCTTTGAGAGCTGCAGAGACCAGCTCTGGCTGTTCCCATCCCTGCAGGGCTGCAGCCTGCTCTCACTTTGACTGAGCACTTACCCCATTCTAACAGTGCTTTTCAGCAGTCCAAGAGAAATAAATTGCATCCATATTAAACAAAACAAAACAAAAAAAAAGAAAATCCAAGCCGAGACAGAAGGAACCAAGAGTATAATTTTTAAGAGTTCTCAGTCCACAAATCATCCTCCTTATTTTCCCATCTCCAGATGGGAGAGAGAGTGCCATCTCCCCGCCCCCAGTTACATGCCTGAACAAGCAAGTTCACTGTTGCAGATACCGGGACAGGCTCCCTTTTCCAGCACAGTACAGAGCAGCCTTGGCTCCGGTTCCACTTTTGCTCACAGGAAGGCAGGGCTTCAACTGCACAAGTCAAAGTGAGTGACTGGAGTCAGAGCTTGCTAAGCAGGGTGGGAAAAATAAAGGCCTCTTATGTTAAAGCATTCCCAAAGCTCATATATAGGCAGGTTTCCTGGAGGAAATCTGTGTTCCAGAGGAAATGACTAGATGCGGCATAAAGAAAATATACTAACACACATAGTTAAACAGCCCCCCACTACTCTCCACCTAAGTTTCTTGGCTCTAAGTCCAAACGGCACATTAGTAGCAACAGCAACTGAAAGCAGCTGAATCATTAATCATTTTTCCATTCAAAAGTTTCCAATCCAGAAGATGAACATAGAGCACAGGGCTCAGAATTAAGCCCCGCTATCCCCTAACGTGGCATAATTCCTAGTACAACGTATTCACGTTTTAAATACACATAGGTATTTGCAAAAACTGCACCTTGTTAAATGCAGAGACTTGACATTTGCCACTTAGCAATGGGGGCGGGGGTAAGAAATATGTCAGAAAACTAGAACACTGTTATGTCAAGTCAACAGTATTCCACACGCACAGAGGACATCATAATACAGTGGTTAGCAAAAAGCTACAGTATGTAAATAGCAGAAAGTTTGCATTAACCTGCAAAAGGTGAGTTTTGCTGAGAAGAGACACTAAGACAGAGACCTGCAAAGAGGAAACCACTGTTCTTAGGAGCAAAATTCATCCAACTCCTCTCTTGCTGGGAAACTAAAGAACAAAAAGACAACATAAGCATCGTCAGCAGATGAAGCCATCCAAGAGCCTCAATTAGACTGAGGGGGAAATGCCACAACAGTTCAGCGCTAATTGGAAATGCAAACATTTATCATCAGAGTAGCACTTGCTCCTGTGCATAGCTCCATTGTGTTCACTGCAGCTAATGACAGTAGGAAGCTCTGTGCTCTGGAGTATTTCTGTAATGACTGGCAAAGCTGTCACATTCTCTTAATCGCTAGCCAGGATTTTCATACTGGCAGTAGTTTTCAATTAAAGAAAATCGCAAAGATTGCTTCAGTTTCACATTGCTCTGTTAAAGTTTTGGTTCTTCTTCAGGCTGGGGAAGGAGGAAGAATGAATAATTCTCCCAAGACAGAATGAGCTCTGCATCAAACGTGAGCTTTTTGTAGACAAACTGAATTGAGGAAAGTACGGTCAAATAGCCAGAACTGAAAGAGCTAATTTAGCATCAGTACAGACAAACAATTTGAGAACTGCACATAAATCTGCTTCAAGTTTGCAATGATTACTCCTTCAATTATGATACATGTAATGCTCTAAAAGCAGTTCATTTAAAAGGCAAAATGAAGAAGCCTAAGGCAGCTTGGGGTTTCCACCTCAATGAGCATTCACAGTAGAGCCTTCTTTGCTGGTAGAGCATCAGCTCTGTGTTTATAATTTTACGTCATCTGGCAAAACACCCTATTGTACCTAGTTTATAAGCCCAGTACATACAGAAGTAAGCGTAGCGAGCATACTGTGGCAAAGTCTCGCATTCCTAAACTTCCTTACTTGTATCAAACAAACTACAGAGCATTCGCTAGTCCATTGTTTAATCTAATGAGCAGCAGTTTGTTTTTAGGAGGTACCATCAGGCCTTCTATCACATCATCTACTCATACTCACTGTATGTCAGTAGAGAAAAGAAAACTCTACAGGACTGGTACAAAGAACTGCTGTTTCTGCAATTATTACAACACAAGTCTGCATTAGCGCTCACGTAAAGAAAGCTCATGAGCCAACTGTACTATTTTTACTGCATTAAATAGAATAGAACATCACTTATTACAGTAGCAGGCCCATTTTAAGGCAGTATGTAATTGGGAGTTAATAACAGGACCAGAAAGAATAGGCAACGTTTTCCTCAACATCTTTGTGCAAGTCTTTCTGGGGCATGGATCTTCTTATCCTATGTTCTTGCTATGATTACCAAAGCAGCTTTCAGTAGGACGCATGCTTCTTTACTGCTACCTGTTTAAAACTCATTTTAGAATCATAGAATCATTAAGGTTGGAAAAGACCTCGAAGATTGTCAAGTCCAACTGTCAACCCAACACCACCATGCCCACTAAGCCATGTCCCAAAGTGCCATGTCTACACGTTTTTTGAACAGTTCCAGTGGTGGTGACTCTACCATCTCCCTGGGCAGCCTGTTCCAATGTCTGACCACTCTCTCAGTGAAGAAATTTTTCCTGATATCCAATCTAACCCTCCCCTGGCACAACTTGAGGCCATTTCCTCTTGTCCTATCATTCTTTCTCAAGAAGCAGCAACATCGGCTGCAGCCACAAAACCCAATCCACTGGAGACTGATTGAGCTCCTATACACAGCCCTGTCAGCATCTGCAGCAACTGACTTGCTTCTTTCAATCCCATTCCCAGTGGACAAGCATCTACATTATAAAATTAGCAACAATAAGAACTGCAAATTCAGCAGAATTTGGATTTCACTGATGGATGGATTGCCAGTATGCATGATTTATTCATCTCAAGACTGCTTTGTCAGGTTGGTTACATCTCCCCTCTGTCCTTAAAATGCTAAAAATCATTTTATGGTCACTACTGAGCAGCCAAGAAGCTCTACAGACAGTATTGTGCCTTTTCTAAGTGCCAGCCAAAACTCACCAGATTTCCAAAATGAAGACAACCAAAGACTTATGCTCTAGGAAGCCATATGAGTCAAGGCATTTTGTCCAGCATAGTATTCCTTCCCATTGCTGTAAGTCACCTTGCTGAAGTCCCATGGCTACTTCCCAATAAGGTCATCAGCATGTGAATTAGCCTCCCTATAAGAGCACTGCAGGCAGCAGATCAAGATTCAGTTTTCTATCGTCCTTCCTTAATTCCAGTAATTTAGAATCAAGGACATTCACTACCAGCATGCTCTTGTAGAGGGTCCTGCTACCTACCCATAACCCCAAAGCTTCCTAAGTGTTCAGGCACTCAAATTCTCATTTCAGCATCCACCCCAGGTTACCTGCCCACACTCCCGCTTTCTCCTGTTGTAACTCCTAGGCAAGAGACTGTAAAATGAGGTATTTTAAATCCCATAGCTAGCACACTACAATTTCACCTCTTGCCTTTACAGTAACAGCTCTGTGCGCTATAAAACTCAGATGCAAACGCGGCCGTCAGTTTTGGAAACAGGTATTTCACAGCCCTCAAGAAATCTCGGCGCTGGTCCCTGAGCATAGCCAGGAAGAATACATGTGGCTACACTTCCTAAACCAATTTTGCCCCATCCACTTTATGGCATTTATACCCTGCCTCATGTGAGCACTGCCTCCCTCTTTACTGAAGCTCACATTCGTACACCCACTGCGGCACAACCTGCACTAACTCCCCCTTCCCTGTTCTTGCACTCCTCACAGAGGGATGAGGTGAAGTGAAATGCCCTGGCTGCGGGAAGGAGATCCTGCAAATCAATCCAGAACAGAGCACGACCTGATGGCTTAAGTGAACCGTCTCCGTTGCAAGAATGAGGTTGCTTCTTCCACTCTTTCTTTCCAGTCGTTTCCTTTGAGCTGAGTTTTCCTCTATTTCTGGTTATTCTCATACTGCTGGTATTTGCAGGTGCTGATTCACAGCCTCCCAAGATACGCACATCGGGCTGCTTTTATTTCTAAGAAAAGTCCCTTCAGGCTGGAAATAAGTCTTGTTTTTCTGTGAGTGCTCTTCAATGTATATCTAGCTTTATCTGAGGAGCTTAAGTATTCTGCTTGAACAAAAGCCTCAAAGTTTTATCAGTCTCTGTTGCTCTATTAAAATATTACAAAACAGACATCCAAATTTGTGGCCTGCCATAGTGCTAGGTCTCTTTTAGCTTTAAAAATAAAAGTTGAATTTGAGCCTAATATATATCCTTTAGACTTCTAACATGGTTTAAATTTACATCCCCATAGGTGACACATCCCCTGAGGGTTTCAATTCTTAACACAATTAAAAATCTGCAAAAACCTAACGCTTTGTTTCTGACAAAGAGAACCAAGATATCTCAAATAGAACTGGTCAAATCCCAAATCATGTTTTTTTGAAATAGGCTCTCAAAAAGCAGCCTTGAGCAAATAAGCCCACAAGTCTGCCATTTTAATATCTCATCAGCAGACAGCTGACATCTTAGATCCAAGATGATGTACTGTCTCCAGCCCCTGCTTCGCTGGCTCCTAACCTTCTCTCCCCCACAGAGCATCTGTATTCTGGATATTTCCTTGGAGATTCATTAACTGCTCCTTCCTCAAAGGCTGAGATTATTGGCATTTTTCTCAGACTCCATTTCTAAGCATTTAAAAGACCTGTCAGGACAGAGAAATTAAATAAATACAGAAAAATATCAATTCATCATTCCCTCTGTCCAGACATCACAGGTAAAAAGACCTAAGTTTTGGCTAATGTCTTTAAAGACCATTTTGTATCTTGCATGCTGTTTATCATTTACATAGCATTTCACACTCTCTCTTAATGTCAGTGTCCTCTGAGGGGGAAGGTGAATCAGAATATTGATATCTCTAATTTAGGAGGCAATTACACCAATAACAACAAACCAGAGCTGAATGTATGCTCAAAACAATCTAGTTAGAATTCTAGTTTAATTAAAAATCAGTCAAATAATCCTATTATCCCAAGGATTACTTTAGGCATGGTTCCAATCCAGTACATCTTTTTTTAATGTTTTAGTTCCACATCCAGAAAATGATTGAAAAAAAGACTGTAAACTACCAGAATGGTCCTTTCTGTACAAGTTCCTCTCCCAGTTGGAGAGCTCAGGAGGATAGAGAAATAAATGTCCCAATGTCAGTCAGCCACTTGCTAAGCCACTTAAAATAAGAAATGAAAACCAAAAAAATAAAAGAAGTATACATCTCAGGCCAATGAATACAGTTTTCCCATTCTTCATCCCAATACCTGCAAACATCGTCTCAAAGGGCACCTCTTATTTTCTCGTATTTGCACCCTTTGCCTCCTTTATCAAAAAGTAACATGCGCCTCTTCTACAGCTGCACAATTTACATGATTTAAAAAAAAAAAAAAGATAAAAGAAATATTTCAAAAATCATCTTTCATTTCTGGATTTGCTCTCACATGCTCTGCGGGGCCCTGCTGCATTACACACATTTTATCCACGGGAGACAGGAGCGGCAGAAGCCGGCACAGCTGCCGGAGCCCGTTACCTGCACATATCGCTGCACTGGGGTCCGAAAAGACAGCAGAAGGAGCAGGGCAGAGGTAGAGTATGTAGCACAGGGGAGAGTGTGCATATATAAACACACGTATATACACATGTATGCACATACACACGTGTGTATGAGTGCGTGTGTGTATGTAACTTGCACAATCCAAGTAACTCACTTCTTTTGTCTACTCCTGGACAGTGAGGATGCATCATATGACCATTTATAAAACATAATTACCCTGAAGTGACACCAAGTACTAAAGAAAAAAAAAGCTGTAAAAAGTTATAAAGCATAACAGACAGCTCTGAATTAATATAATTTGGTATTACGCATTGCCTAGTTACTTCTCTAAGTATGCATACATCAGATCTTGTTTCTACTAACTGGAATCCATATTAATTTAAAAAATAAATAAACCAACTCCCTAGAGGCATATAAACAAGGCTGCTGCCCAAAACCATGCTGACTTCATATATACAGGTTATTCAGCCACCACCACTCACTATATTGAAACACACTTGGGAGTTAAACGAGAAAAGAAGATGAAAACACTTCTTGAGTCCATTTCCTCTGCCAAAACACTTGTGGGAGGGAGGGCTAGGCAGCTCAGGAAAGGTTAACCTCACAACTTGCCTTCAGGCTTGTGCTGAAGAAAGAAAAGATTCAAGGTCTTCCAACTCCAGAAAAAGAAATCCTCCTCTGCACGACTTTTATTCTACCAGGTCAACACACAGAATACAGTGGTGGATCCTCAGCCATCTCTTTCACCACTCCTTATCCTGCTGAGCCCTCAAGTCCTGCAAGCCCTCAAGCTTATGGGGAGGTGGATAAGGTACCAACAGACAAAACTAATAACCACTTGGACTGTCTTCATTTTATTTATTTTTAGCATTTGAGTGTAGAAGTCCAAGGAACTGGTGGGCCAGCAGACCTGCTCCAGCCGGGGCTCCTCTCTCTCCCCACAGGGCCACAGGCCCTGCCAGGAGCCGGCTCCAGCACAGGCTGCCCACGGGGGCACAGCCTCCCTCGGGCATCCCCCCCCTCC
>NW_010560000.1:0-10426 GCF_000687285.1 Phaethon lepturus | reverse complement strand
CCGCTGCCCGCCCCGGGGGTTTCCCGGGGGCCTGCCGGGGACCCTCTGCTCCAGTGCCTGCAGCCCCTCCTGCTCTGGGCTGGGGGCTGCAGAGTTGTTGTCACATGTTCTCACTCCCTTCTCTGGTTGCAAACTGCTGCATGCTGGTTTTTTCCCCCCTTCTTAACTCTGTTCCCCCAGAGGTGCTACCACCGTTGCTGATGGGCTCGGCCTCGGCCAGCGGGGGGGGCGGTCTGGAGCCAGCTGGCATTGGCTCTACTGGACATCACTGGCCCTGTCGGATACCGGGGAAGCTTCTGGCAGCTTCTCACAGAAGCCACCCCTGCAGGTGCCCCCTTCCCACCCCACAAAGCCTTGCCACGCAAACCCAATACAAGTAGTAAGACTGAACTTCAGCTGTGAAACCCTCTTGCCTCCTCCACTGCCTGCATCACTCAAATACCGGTGGGAAATCAGGTAGGATGGTTTCAGTGTGTCAATAGTGCATGTGATAATGAAAAACTGGGAAGATTTTCCTTATTACAGGCTTTCCACAGCCTTAAACTTTGAGGAAGTCTGCTGAAAGAGACAAAAGCTCACTGCCTGCTGCTAGGACAGGGGCAGACCCAGAGCAATCTCCATGAATATACAGCAGTGGTGGGTGAGTGTTTCTTTTCCCCTCCCCACTCCCAAAAGAACAACAGTTAGAACAACTTTTAGACCTTTACACTCAAGAAGAAAATCATGACCAGGCAGCAAGGTCTTAGTTTAACCTGGCAAATTTTGTTTACAGTACAGAGTCAGAAAGCCAGAGCAACTTGGCTTCACACGTATGCAGGATTAAGCACGGCCATTCGACACCGAACCGTGCCACAGGCCTGCAGGATCAGGATCAGCGCGGCGCTGCAGCTTGGTGGTTGCTCGGGCCAAACCTCATCTCACCCCTACACACAAACCCAGCGCAGAACATTGCGGCATGAGGCCACAAGACCATGTGGCAAGAGCACCTCTGAAGACCGACTCAAGCAGCCATGCGAGTATGAAGCTGACGAAAGCGGCAACACTGGGTTTGAACCTTTTCTATACCAGTAGTGCTGGCACTAATTACGACAGCCGACAGCAGCAGTCACTCTGATGGGAGGGCTGAACAGAAGTGACACAGCTGTCAACCACATTCAGGGAACCAAATCCTTAGGAGTTCATCATTTTGGGGCCAGAACACAAGCCATCCAGCAAGATACATGGGCTTGCAGCTTTTCTAGGGCAGAATGCTTCAGAAAGTAAGTACAGCTGACACAGACCTTAAAAAACTAAGCGCGTTTGCCTGTTTCTCAGGGGGATTTAAACAGCAGGTGAGTGGGGCTGGTCTGTGGGACATGACCCTTTTTTATTTCAGCTATTTAGATGCAAATTGTTCCCCCTCCCTCCCCCTCTCAACACCATCTGTTAGCCCAGAGGTTTAAACTGTGCCTAGGGTGTAGGTTTTGGGGGAGGGGGATATAGAAAAAGCACTGAGAACATTTCAGTTGATGCCCCTATTTCCTCTGGGGCACAGTTATGGGGAGCTGAAAAAAAAAAAAAATCACTTTGCAATACTGTTAAATTACAGTAGGATTTTTCTCTCATTCTACTGCACTTTTCCTACCCACCCCATGCATCCCCTACTCTAGAAAAGCATTCCTTGTCCAGCTTTTGGCCAACAAGCAACGTTATATAGTGACACACAGCAGGTTGCTATGGTGTTAGCATAGCGCATGAGCTGCTATTGTGGGAAGTATCATAGATTCAAGGAATTAAAGTCTTAAGTAATAATGATGAAGTCCTTCACTACAAGGCGCAGTATTTAGTGCTCTTTTAGTGCTAAGGAAGTTACCTCACCCTCTGTCTGATTTTCCCCAGTGAACAGCAATGTACTTTCAAGAACTGTTGAGAGATTTGATTCATTAAACGCTTCACCCAGAGCTCTGGATTCTTCATAAAGGACAAATTATGGGTGACGACAGAGTGTACACTTTCAGGAAGCCTGAAGATGATCCAGTATTGGGAGATGTGGCTGACAGACCAGATGGGTGTGCTGCCGCTCAGAGGGACATAGACAGGCTGGAGAAGTGGGCCAACACCAACCTCGTGAAGTTCAACAAAGGAAAATGCAAAGCCCTGCCACTCAGGAGTGACTCTAGCACAGACTGGGAGTCAACCGGCAAAAAAGCAGCTGTGCAGAGAAAGACCTGAGAGTTCTGGTGAACATCAAGTTGACCATGAGCCTCCAACGCGCCTTTGCAGCAAGGAAGGTTAACAGCATCTGGGCTGCATTAGAAAGAACACCGTCAGCAGGTCAAGGGAGGTGATCTTTCCCCTCTGCACAGCCCTGGTGGGGCACATCTGGAGTGCTGGGTCAAGTGCTTGCCTCCCCAGTAGAAGAGACACATGGACTTACTGGAGAGAGTACAGCAAAGGGCCACAAAGGTGATTAAGGGACTGGAGCACCTGACATACAAGGACAGGCTGGGAGAGATGGGGCTGTTCAACCTGCAGAAGGAAAAGCTCAGGGGGATCTTATCAATGTGCATAAATACCTGATGGGAGTGTAAAGGAGATGGAACCAGGCTCTTCTTGGTAGTATCCAGCAACAGGACAACAGGCAATGGACACAAACTGAAATACACGAAATTCCATTTAAATGTAAGGAGGAGGGAAAAAACCCAAACACACACAAAACAAAGAAACAAAACCAAAACCTTTTTTTCGGGGGGGGGGGGGATGGAGACAGACATGATGGGGATGACAGGACACAGACCATGCCACAAAACAGGTTGCCCAGAAAAATCATGGAGTTTCCACCTTTGGGAGTGCTCAAAACCCCACTGCACATGCCCCTGAGCAAACTGTTCCAGCTGCCACCACTTTAAGTGGGGGGTTGGACTAGACTATCCCCAGAAATTCCAGCCAACTTTACCAGTTCTGCAATTACAAGCCACAAAAAGCGGCAGGGAGCCTCTAAGGGAGAGAGGTACCCAACATTACTCTAACTACTTATCTGAAACAAGTGGATTTTTAGTCACCAGCATCCAAGGCTCAAGTTTAGTGATGAAGACAAATGAAAACAAGTGATAAGTGAGAACCATGAGCAGAAAAATCAGTGAGAGCACTGGGACTGGGACTACAAACAACCTCATTTTGAGTTTTAGCATGTGGAGTACAGTCCTGGTACTTGGGAGATGCAGTTCTTGTCCCAGTTCTCACACAGAACTCATCTGTGATCTCGGAGGAACAAGAGGGGGTGGGAAAAGTGGGAGTTCTTGTTTGCTCTGCCCTCCTCCAGTCAGTCAATCACTTGAAAGGCAATTTAGGTAGTTGCAGAACAAAGAGCACCAAAAAATTCCTTCCAGGTGCTTCTGCAACTTCAGTTACCACAAGAAACACATTCTCAGTTTAAAAAAAAAAGACGTAAAAGAGAACTGTGTATGCAATCCTGATGGGTAACTCAAGAGCAGAGGTAAAGAGGGGCATGGAGGGATGAGAAAACCCTTCCTCCCCCTCAGAGCCCAGATGATGGGACAGAAGAGCCCTCCGTAGCTTGAAGTACGATAGGCAGAGACCACCCAAGGGGCAGTGGGGAAGGAAGAAAATAAGCGTGGGCTTCAGAGCCTCACCTGCAGGTGAGCAAGTTCTTAGGCTGCCCTGGCACCTAAGGCTGGCACCAAGACGGGTTCAGGCAGACTTTAATGATGATGCTCCACTGAGGTGTAGGAAGGGAGCTCTTTCTTCGGCTGGGAAGACTTTCTGACAGATAGGGTTTGCACAACAACGTCTTTTAAAGGGTTTTGGGCCTTTTTATTTTTTTACTGTTAGGATATTGTTTTGGTTTTCTGAGTATTGCCAACACAAACACAGTATTTTCCTCTTTCTTGCCCAGACAAGAAGAGGCCAGAACAACATATGATCTCAACTATTTGGTGACAGTCAGGACCTTCAGGTACCTACTTCCAAACTATTAATTTCTAAGATATATGCAATTCAGTATCTCTTACTGGAAAGCAATATTCTGACAAAAGTTGCAGACATTTCATAGAAACATTTTCCTTAAAAAAAAAAAAAAAAAAAAAATCCATCAATCATCTGAACAATGTTTCAATAAATTTGCGCTGATGTTCTGAAAGAATTTAAAATTCTCATTTCAAACTAAAAGTGGTTATATTTTCTCCATTTATGGAAAGCAGAGTTTTCAGAACATCAGCATTCCACCTACAGAATGAGAGACAACTTTATGCGCTGCTCTAAATCACCAGCTAATTTCTGTTTCTAGATCTCTGGCATTTCACCAGCATTACTAAGAATCAAAAGAACAGTTACTGGAAATGTTTTTATTTAACCAACTTCTTCTTCACAAATCCAAGCGTATGTATAAGTTTTAAGGGCTGCAATCCTGCAGTTTGATCTCTAATACAAGATACAGGCACCAATTCTCAGTCTCCTTGACTTTAAAAAGACAGAGAGGTCATCTGTGATAGCTAAGGGGTACTTGGCCTTAATGCCAGCAAGCCACCCACTGAAAACAGTGGGAGTTCGGCCCAAATTAGGATTTTGGGATTTATCCCATAATGCCCTGTAACACTTCCCACACAGTACTACCTGACAGCTTCTGAAAATTGGCACAATGTGAAGGACATGCCGACAACATCCAAGATGAGGTTTCCAAGGGTGTATTTTGTAACAATTGAATTCAACCAATACATGTCTGCATATGCACATATTCTCACAATTCTATCTTAACAGGGTTTTTAGCATCCCGATTTTAAAAGCACAGGGGCTAAAAAACGCAACTCCAAAAGCTACTCAATACCGAACAAACCAGACTTTTAAAAGCAAAAAAACCACAAAGCAGTTGCATCCAGGACATCACTTAACTTGTGCAATAATCCCCCACCTTTGGTTCCCTGCTGTTATTGGCGATTAGATAAGTAACACCAACAACAGACAGATGCTTTTCTAAAACCTCTTTCCAGCACCACATCCCTGATTGTCATCTTTTCCCACAGATACCTCTAGAGCAGCCCTAGAAGAACTACTGCCACCTCCAGCACAACCTGGGACAAGGTGGATGGATTTACAGCTAGGAAGCATCGAGGTCTGAGAGCCAATTGCTGCCCACACAGTGCCTTTGCACCCAGATCTAACAGCATGGATGCTCAGAAAACCAGTTTGCTACTGGTTGATGGTCTTTCCCATCCCTGTACCACACTCTTATCTGGTCAGTATTTGCTTAGTTAACTATATGCCCCAGTTGAATGTTTCCCCTGAGGGAAATGTGGCTATCAGCCCTGTTCAACCCAGTCTGACCTTTATCCTGTAGTGAGCCAAGCAACAGTCAGTTGATGTATTCCACGAGCCAAGGGCTTCACACAGTATTGCTGCTCTGAACAGGGGGGGCCTGGATCCCACTCAAACTGAAGTCACTGATTTCACTGACAACAGCACAGGGTCTGCGGCATGTAATTCTTAAATGGATCTTTTATTTGGTTCCCTGGAGGCAGCAGGGACTTGCACATGACAGGATGAACACGTACAGTGCAAGTCAGATCGCATCCCTGTAAGTAATCAATACAGTAACTGGGGCACAATATGTAGGAATTTGGTACAGCCTCTTTAGTTGTCACAGCAGCTCCCTGACAACAACCAACAGAAAAAAAACAAAACAAAACAAACAAACAAACAAAAAACCCAAACAAAAAAGTTTAAAAGACAGCCAAGGAACTCTGGGTCTTTTGGGGACTGAAATGTGACTCATTTTGGAGCCAGAGTCAAACTAAGCACACGTGCTGCTGAAAAGGCAAGACAAGTTCCAATCTAAAAGTAGCACTTGGTTATCAAATGACAAGACTTCCACAGATTAGGTGGTATGCTTCCATTTTACCCTGAAACTAGTCATTTTTAATATGATCCAAATGCAGGAAAAAGAAAGAAGCCTGACTCAAAGGAAAAAAAAAAAAAAAAAGGAAGAAAAAAAAGGCAGAAAAAAAGTCCCATAGTTGTCACGTTTATGACTTACGTTCTCTACACAGGAATCTTTGGAGCAACCAAAAGCCTGTCTGCCCTCCACTTCTCAAACCCTTGATATCATAATCACATTTTAAAAAATATTGCCTTCTTGAATGATGCAAGTTAAAAGGCATAAGTAATTCTCTAACATACTATTGAAAACCACACACCAACACGAAGTAACAATTTATTGCATGCAAGTCCATTAAACTATTACTTACAGCGTAATAAACAGCAGCCACACATACCACTGTCACCGCTGAGCAGAAAACCTAGGAAATTCCTTATCCCTGGCCCCTGGAGTTTGAGTGAGAGAAGTTGAACTGCTCCTGCTTCGAGCAGGGCTTTGTCCTCCAGAAAGACCGCAGTATCTCAGCTAACACAGCAATTGTCCTGTAATTATCATGCATGCTTTATAGTCAATAAAACGAAAGGGACCCTTAACTTCAAAAGTAATTTTTAAGGCAAAAGCAGCAGAAAGCTTTTCAAACAATGATTGTGAAAGGACAAAGTGAGGAGATTGTGCATTTATAGTGCTCAGCAAGGCACTCATCGGCACAACTGTGACTGAGGATGGTCAAGGGAGACCTGGGTTCATAGGCCACAGCAAAAGCGGTTTTATTTTCACAGAGGGAATGCAGTTGTCGACCGCTCAGAAAAAGCCCCAAAGGAGAAGGCAGGCTGGCAAGCCTGAACAAGACACCCAGCTGGCTCCACAGCCTAGACAAAAGCTTGCTTCTCTGAAGCTTTTTATTTTCCCTTCCTCTTCCAGAGTTAAAATTGGGATGGTATCAGTTCCTCTTTCCCAAATGGAAAGCCCTCTGAGAGCAAACCAAATTTCGAAGCTTTCCAGCAACTACGTAGACCACGCCATCAGAGCTTGCTGCTTACGTGGAAGTGTTCAGGGCATCCACGGTGTAGTCTCACAATCACAGCAGACCTACAGTTGGATGTTCTCCAGGGGTATTTTAGGAGAACAGAATCAAATTGCCACACAAACATAATTGCCAAGTTTCAGTCTAATGTTACAGCAATTTGCTTGACATGTTTTATTTCAGAGGACAGACTGGTGGAGTAGTATTTTGTTGTTATTAACGTGTCCAAGTCCCCCAGCGCAGCATTCATATCTTTGGTAAGGGAGGGGATTCCTTCTCCTTCAAGTTCTGCTTTTGGTGACAGAAAGCATTACAAATTCTTTGTGCAGCCTGGAAAAAAGATTTGGATAGACTGAATTTAAGACAGTCAGTGAGAAAGATGCAAAGCAGTATTCTTAAACGACCTACCCCTCACAAATTCGGAGCAGAGGATGTTTGGTCCTCTGCTTTCTCTTCCAGGACTCCATTCAGAAAGCCAGGAAATGTTGCAAAACATTTCCTGAATATCTGGTCGCTGTGTTACCTGATGCTTTCAACTCTCGCAGCCCACACAGAGCCAAATCATTTGGGAAACAAGATTTCCCTGCCTCCAATCCCACAGTATTTCAGAGAGGTCAAGTTCTGACTCATTTTGAAAAGGCTGCCCAGAAAACATGTACAAGATGAGTACGTTTCTATGCTCCTGTCACCAAATCACTGTCCACCCAGCTCTTGCCCAGTGCAACACTCCGTTTCCAAGCCTCGCAGGCACCTCACAGCATCACAGAGAATACACTCAGACGACCTGAGTGCATCAATATGCATGTGGACCACCTGTTAAACCCACAAGGCATCCACTGTCCAAAGATCTGTACAGAGCGAGGAGTCAGTGTTAAGCAGCTAGTATGATTTCCTCTTTACCATTTCTTTTAAAAGATATTTTGGTCCCTATTCCCACAGAATTGGAATGTCACTTAAAGAGGACTTTTCGCTCACAGTGCCACATGAGATAGCAGGTTTTGGCATAAAGCTGAGCTATGGAAAAACCAAGTCGCTGATCCATCTTGTTTCCATTATAGAGCAGGGAACTCAATCAGTCTCTTGAAGCTGGAGGAAAGCGCCTTCTCCACCAGAGAAGGCTTCCTGAATGTAGAGTTTGAACATCACCGGGGACTCAAGCCCTACTCTTGATTTGTTCAAGGTGTTCATTTAAAACAAAGCAGACACCTCTAGAAACAAAGACCAAAATAATATTTTTGCTTATAGTGTAAGAATCTGTTTTAGTAGAATATTGAGTTTGTTACACTGTGCACTAGCATGTGAACTGTGCCTCTTCAAAATTTAAGAGCAAACAAATCAGTAAAGTTTTAATTTAGAAAGTGAGACGATAAAAGAGATTTATTTAAAGAGATTACAGACCCCTAAACCAATTACAAGAACCATGTCATTCTGTAACACTGTTAATAAGAATGGAGCTCAACCTTCAGAAGCCTGTCATCTGGATTATATCTTTTTTTTAAACATGAAAGGGCTGTATCCCAACATCGAGCTTCCAGCCTGAGAGCATTTTTGTCCAAAGATGATTGACCATAGCAAAAATCAAGCTAAGGAATGTGAAGAGTGGCTTCAGATCTATTTAGCAGGCATACGATTCCAAGAACCAGCTTCATAACTAGGTTGAGCATCCACAGACACAGGAGGCACCAACCATAAATCAGAGGAGGGATGAGCCTCAGTCTACATTCACTTGGAGGCACCAAACCCCCTTTTTTTTTTCCTCCAGCTCTCTGAAGTTTTCTGTTTTCTTGAACCCCTGGGAGAAGGGCATTATTTCTACTCTATTCCACTTTGCATGAGATCCCCTGTAAGTAGAAACTCCCCCTCTCCCCTTACTTTTTGGCAAGATCTTCATGCAGGAAGATATATTTTAAAAAGAGTTTGTAAGAACTGCACCTTCCTACTCCATAAGTGAGATGAAGTGCTCCAAAGTCACAGAAATAAAGATTTTACTAATTTCCTCAGAGCCCTGCAAGACCTGTGAAAACCACATAGTGATCAAGTCACAAGGACCGCTGACTCCATCAGCCTCATGGGCTCAGAATGATTTCTGAGAAACAGGCCACACTCTCGCAGGTGACCTCCTAGCCTTAAGCAAGAATGCCGTTGGGCTAATGCAAAGGTGATGGGTTAATGATAGCATCACTTGAGCAGGACGCAGGACAACAGTTACTGCTTATGGATCCCAAGAAAACCCCACTAGAGGTATTAGAGGAAATACTTTTGCACACACAAAGGTGGAAATGGCACAAAGCTCTCAAGCACTACTTTGCTTGCTCTTGTACTACTTACAGAAAATCCAGAGCAGCACATGCTTTGGCATAAATCTGTGGTAAAATTGGCAAAATGCCACTCAGGTACATACTCTGGGCTCCAGGCAGCGGACATGCCTGCCCATGCCCCAAATGCAACTCCGATGGCAGTGCAGACTGAGCTATGCAGCCAAGCACCGAGCCAGGTGACAGAGATTTTGACATGATAGCACTATTCCAAGAGAACAGCCCCCAGTTTCCTCTAAAAATGAAAGGCTTCAGTGAGACAATTCATGCGATTAAAGCTACACACAGCCTTAAGTCACTTGCTGGGTCACAATCCAGTTGATTCTAAGAATCTATATGCAGGCGGCTTACCCAGAAATTAACCTACTGCCTTGGCAAGTGTTGCTTAATTTAGAAGTGATTACTTACAGCACCTGCTGCTAGCCTCATAGTCTTTGATATGCCAGCGTCTCCAAAATTAATGCAAAGTCTTCTAAAATTATTTACATAAGTAATTAAGGAAAGAGCTAAAAAAAGAGACTGCTAAATGTATAACATAACAATCAGCTGGGTTAGCAGCAGCAATTGAAACTCTAATTCCCAAAGCAAATAGCATGAGTTAAGGCAGTTTGAGATGAAGTGGCACAGTCGGTCTGTGCAGCCGACTCGCATCCTCAGCCAGGCGTAACAGAAAATGCATTGCACAGGCTACACACAAATTGCCTATGTGCATGACACCACCACCCCAGGAGAACCTCCACACAGCAGGAGAACTTTTGAAAAACAGGTCTCCTGGCTTTAAAGCCACATTACCAGTAGGCTTTAAATCTAAAGCCAAACCCACAGCTTTGTCACACAAGTGTACTTACTGCCTCTTGCAGTAACTGAGTCGCTGAGGTCAGCAGGCAACAGAAGAAGGGAAGGAGAAGAGGAAGGGGAAGGGGGACTGGGGAACAGGCTCAGTTTTCAAGGTCTTAGTCCTTCTCCAGAAGTTACTGTTCACATTTACATATGGGGACTCAAAATAAGTCCATGGGCCTTGATGGGGTGCACCCACGAGTGCTGAGGGAGCAGATGTCACTGTGAAGCCAGTCTTGACAATTTTTGATCAATGGTGGCAACTGGGAGAAGTGCCCATAGACTGGAGGAAAGCAAATATCACTCCCAATCTTCAAGAAGGAGGACCCAGGGAACTACAGGTGGTCCCACAGGAACCTCATGAAGTTCATCAAGGAGAAG
>NW_010559999.1:685-2996 GCF_000687285.1 Phaethon lepturus | reverse complement strand
GGTTACCTAAGATGCTTCAAATACAGGATTCGTCTTCAGACAACCCAGATCAGGAGCCTCCTCCTTCAGTTATAAAACCTGCTCCTCCCTTTGATTCCTAACTAAAAAATATATGGTTCACTGATGCATCCTCTAAAAGAGAGAGTATGGTATGGAAGTACCGAGCAGTAGCGCTGCATGTTGATTCAGGGAACCGGATAGTGACAGAAGGGGAGGGAAGTGCTCAGGTAGGAGAGTTGATAGCAGTTTGGAGTGTGATAAAATGAGAAGCAGAAAACAAAGAACCAGTATGCATTTATACCGATTCATATGCTGTATTCAAGGGATGTACACCATTATGGGACCAAAACCAATGCAAAGTTAACTGGATACCGGTGTGGCAGCGAGAAAAACGTGAAGAAATGCTAAACATTGCTAAACAGAAATCTCTTCTAGTAGGATGGGTAGCTGCACACCAAAAAGGAGATCACCCTTCCCGCCTTTTGAACAATCAAGTAGATTCACTAACCCGCTTAGCCACATTAGCAGCAGAAGCGGAAGGGGAAAAATGGGAACATCTGTTAGAATGGTTGCATGTTAAACGAGGACATTCTGGAAGTAAAGACCTTTATAAAGAGGCAATTAGCAGGGGATGGTCTGTGACCAGGGAGCTATGCAACACTGTCACCTCAGCATGTGGCCTATGCCGTACGGGATTAGGGGAACATAACCCTCTTAAGGATCAACCCCTACACTTAAGGGACAAGAGACTGTGGGATACTTGGCAAGTAGACTACATAGGTCCTTTTCGTCTCTCAGAAGGAAAGAGGTACGTATTGGTAGGAATTGAGGTAATTTCTGGACTAACTCAAGCTGAAGCTGTCCCACGAGCAGCAGGAGAATATACAGTGACCAGTCTGAAATCATGGTTTAGGTGTTTTCCTAAACCCGGAGTTACCCAACCAGACAATGGTAGTCACTTTACTGCCAGGGTGGTGCAGGAGTGGGCACCAGATGAAGGGATACAGTGGATTTTCCACACCCCATATTACCCTCAGGCAAATGGTATTGTAGAATGTACTAATGGACTCCTTAAACCCTGACACCACATGACCCTGGATGGGCACGACGAGTATCTGATGCAGTAACTAAAGTCAATGGACGCTGGGGAGTAAATGGTTGCCCCAGACTCACAGCTTTTTGCCCAAATCCTCCATCCCTCTTACCTGGGGAGAATAAGGGAGAATAAGAACCCGGGGAATTCATTGAATTATCCAGGACAACCAGGTTTAGTGAATCTACCCACTGTGGGACAAGTACCTCTAGTACTGAAGGCTCCAAAAAACCTGTATGCATGGGTAGCCACTGATGCCCATGGGAAAGATCACTGAATCCATACTAGATGGATTATTCCATCCTTTTAACTGGTTCGAAGTCAAGCTGAGTTGCTTTGATCTCTTGCAGGTGGAATCCTGAGATCAGAAGAAGAAAGGAGAAGAACACTGGGGAAGAAGATTTGTCTTATGTCAAGTTGGAGTGTCCTCAAGGGATACTATCTTTTTCTTTTTTAGTTACAACAGTTCTTTTTATTGTACAATGGACTAGAGGACAAGGTTGTCCAAAGAAAAATTGGTTCGGGTTAGACGGTCAGGGTTTTACACCATTTGAACCAGGATTCCGATGGTCAGGGTTTTACACCATTCGAACCAGGATTCCCTTTTGGCTCAGTGTCAAACAAGTCAGTGTTGTGGTCCTGCCAAAATGTAATAAATTGATCACCCTAAAAATGGGATAAATCAGTGAGTGCAGATTTTGCACCTCACAATGACTGTCATGGTGCCTCTGACGCTCCGGCTGGTTTGCTCTGGGCCTGTAATGATGGTAATATGTGTACTTCTTTATGGGCTACCTGAACTCCAATGTATCTTGTGTCTCCTGATAACCCGCATGAAGCGGGCGAAAGTGACATTGGACAGAGAGAGAGGTGGCAAAACCCAGGGGCTGCCACCCGCATAGCCTGGGGATTGGAATGGAATGGAAGGATTCTGGGTATTTGTGAGTGCTACTGTGCGGATGCAATTATGGTTAAGTAAGTTAGCTTACATCTGCTTAACCAGCAATTGCAAGATTCACGGGGTGGGGGGAGGTGAATATAGCCAATATTATTGATAATTTGTATTGGAATTGAGACAACAGAACTGGAAGGCGGAAAAAATCTGTGATGAGAGTACCCAGGCCCAAACCACACATGCACTTTGTGTTGGAGGTGTGGAACTGCATATGCAGACCCCAACTCCAGCGAGCCAGGGTAGCATGGCCATCAGCCTCTAAA
>NW_010559999.1:0-509 GCF_000687285.1 Phaethon lepturus | reverse complement strand
GGCACTTTGAATCCCCTTCCTCCGCATATCCCGTGTGCACAGGACATCCTCCAGATCTTTGGAGACCTAATCATCATCTAGATCACTGTAGATGACTTCCAGCACCGCTAATTCTTTCAGGTACTGGATGCCTTCATCTGCGGTAGTCCACTTTCCTGGGGAGTTCACAAGATCTTCCTTGAATGGATATCTTGCCCTCGTACTCGAAAGGCGCCATCTCCAGAGCCTGCAGATTGCTGCCTCCTTTCCAATTCTTCTCTCAGTTCCCCGGGTTCTAGCAAGGGATCCCAGCTGTTGGGCTTCCTTACCTTCCAGTTGCTGACTGTCGGCCCCATTATCCCAGCATTGGAGCAGCCAGGCAGCAATCTGCTCACCTGGCTGGTGGTTGTAATCTTTCCACATGTCTTGAAGTTCTGATGAGGTCAGGAACAATCTCCTTGTTGAAGGACCAGGTTCTTGATCAACCCTTTCCTCTTCATCCTCCTCCCTTACTAATCGATGATATGGAC
>NW_010559998.1:4737-37953 GCF_000687285.1 Phaethon lepturus | reverse complement strand
GCCCCGTCCCGCTCTGCCGAGGACGTCGGTGAAGGAGCAGCGAGGGGTAGGAACCCCCGGGCTCCGTCCCGCTCGGTGGTTTCCGCGGGGTTGGTCGCCTTGCTGCTCAAGTTCCCCTCGTGTCGGTGACTTGAAAGTTCCTTGTTGAGGTCGGGTGCCTTTGAGACAGGCGTGTGCTCTTGGCGGGCTTCCCCGGGCCTTGTCCAGGTCGATGTGGATTTAGGTGCTGCTTCAGCAATCGCATTCTCTACTTTCAGACTCTTTGGGGTTAAGGTTGTGTTCTGACACTTTAAATCGCCTAAAAAAGGCAGCTTCTTAAAAGTCCCTGCACAGGAAGAGAAGGATACAAACGAATAAACGGCTATCTGCACACTAAAATTAACAATCTGTTTCTTGCCTTTTTCTTCCTACTTCTTGTAACAGAATTATGGATCCAAGCTTACTGAGAGAGCGAGAGCTATTCAAAAAGCGTGCCCTCTCCACACCAGCAGTAGAAAAACGTCCAGCGCCATCTTCTGACTCCTCCTCTTCCAAAAAGAAAAAAGCAAAGGTAGAACAAGGTGGCTCGTCAAGCTCGAAACAAAACACAGGTTGGTGAAAGTCTCCTGTTCAACAGCTGTTTGCTGTTTTCCACTGTCAGTCTCTAAACTATGGTTTATTAGCATGAATCAGTCTGTGAATTTTGCTAGTGGCTGTTGTCATTCTTCCTTTCAAATTGTCGCTGTTTGTTAAGAAATTCAGTTGCACAATGGGCAAAAATGCTTCTCTTACCACGTGTATGTGTTGGGCCTCATCCTGTGACTTGTTTGCTGTTACGCGGTTGGAGGAATCGCTACTGACCAAATGTGATTTCGTATGAAGCTGAACTTTGTTTGTGGATTTTTGGTGCTTGCTGGACCCACAGGACAAGCAGTGACAGCGGTCTCATTCTTTTTCTCTCTTTTGTCTTTCTGGCAAGAGAGCACGTAAAACTTTATTTTGTTAACTGCAAGTGATAGGCTCTCCGTCTGTGAGATGGATTTTGCAACTTGTTTGGTTGGTGTGTAGGGATTAGCAGTCATTCTTGTTTTACCTGGGACCTGATCATAGTGTTCGTGAACACCATGGCTTCTGTAGGTTTCTGTCTGCTTTGGTCAGGAGTTCCAGCATTTCCCAGGGACGGTGATGCTGATAACGCATCCATCAATATCAAGTAATCAGTTAATAAAGCACCACCAAAATAGCGGGAGCCAATGAGAAGTGCAGCACCTGGAGCAGCAGGGAGAGGATTTGTGTGCGGACAGCAACGTGCTCTGTGTTGGCTTTCACTGTGCATAACCTGGGGGGCCCTTTCCGTTCTCTGAGAGCACTGATGGTTCTCGGATGCGCTCTAAGGGTCAAATCATAGACTTGTTTGGGTCTGAAGGGACCTATAAAGGTCATCTAGTCCAATGCCCCGCCATGAGCAGGGACATGTTCAACTGGATCAGGGTGCTCTGAGCCCCGTCCGACCTGACCTGGGATGTTTCCAGGGATGTGGCATTTACCACCTATCTGGGCAACCTGGACCAGTGTTTCATCACCTTCGTTGTGAGAAGTTTCTTTCTTGCATCTACTCTGAATCTGCCCTCTTGTAGTTGAAAACCATTACCCCTCGTCCTATGGCTACAGGCCCTGCTAAAGTCTGTCCCCATTTTTCTTTCAAACCCCCTTTAAGCACTGGCAGGCTGCAATAAGGTCTCTGAGGACCCTTCCCGTTTCCAGGCTGAACAACCCCAACTTTCTCAGCCTGTCCTCACAGGGGAGGTGTTCCATCCTGCTGATCACTTTTGTGGCCTCCTGTGGACCTGCTCATTTAATTCCCAGCAGGAGTATGAAATGTCCTTCACGTTTGATCGTGGAGTCAAATGTGAAGGAGTCATTTCACAAATGTCACTTGTGAAATCAAATGTCCAGAGTTACTGAAACACAAAATACCCTGTTGCACCAAGTGACTGCCTGCTCATATTTTGAATACCACTCTTCTAAACTCCAAAAGAAACAATAGAGCTAAAAACAACAGAGAGAAACATCAAGGACGATAGGAGGAGTGAAGCATCTTCTGTCTGAGGGGAAGAGTAGGGAGTTTGTGTATTTATCTACAGCTTCTCAGGGCACCAAGTTATCAGCCAGACATTTTAAAATAAATCAAGGGAACCATGTTTCCATCTGTCTCTTTGCCACACTCTCCCAATGAAATAAAATTCTACGTGGAGTATCCTAAACTGCGTATCTTGTGATTTGCTGGGAAAGAGGGATGGGGAGGCAGGAAGCGGGTGGACAGTTCAAATGTGAGTCTGCGCTGGAGGATTTGGGTAGACACGTGGCCAAGCGGCAGAGCAGATAAAGAAAGTGTAATTTCTGTGGTTTTGTGGGCTAGGTATTTCTTTAAGTGCTTTTGCAGTTCTCGGGTGATTAGTTTACACAAAGAGCAATGTGTCACTGTGAGGCAATATGCTTTATCTTTTACGCTGCTGGCTTCATTCCAGACACTATCAGAAGGGTTTCAGGGTTTCTGTAGCATTTTTGTGCAGAATGAGTTCAGCCTCCTTTCACCTTCCCCTGGAGAGTATTTACTAACTACTGTAGAAGCAGCAAGGATGGAAGAAAAATAATGGAGAGCAAGCGGACTGATTTTCTCCCTCTTGTTCTTAGGAATTGGCTTAGAACAAGTGTTCAGGCTGGCAAGCAACTGAACAGGTTAAGCAGCCACAAGCAGCACGATTTGCCCTGTGATGCTGCAGAGTCCAAGTCCTTTGCCTCAAAACCCACTTTTTATTTGAATTGCCAAATTCTTATGTACCTGTCAGGATACACTTGTGTCAGGGACGGGTCTTGGGGAGGTGGAGTGAAAACTTGATGTTGAAAAATTCCTGTCCCACCCCCCCACCCCATCCACCCATGAAGAAACAAAAATTAAGGTGATCAGACCTAGTTTTGTTGCGTAACGACCACAGAGATGATAAATAATGTCACAGTGATTACGTGTTGGCATTGATAGTCCCTGGGTGCGTAGCGCATGTGGGTTCTCCCTCGTTCTGTGATGCTGTAACTCGGAGAACCTGCCCTTGTCACTTTTTTGGGGAGGAGAGGCATTGAGAGCATGCTAATGTGCAAATGACTGCATAGCTAAATCTGGCCTGCGTGTGAAGATATGTTTTAAGCTTTCCAGTGATAGTAGTGATTATTATAGTATTTGGAAATCATTATTCAAACAAGTTATTTGAAAAAATTCAGAACTGCCTTGTTTACTCAGTTCAGAGTAGTAACTGTAGAATAAATAAAATAGATCATATCTGTTTGTTTATTTTTATTAATGAATAGTAAGTTGTGGCTAAGGTCTTACTATTTAGACCTTTGTCTTGATGGTCTTAGCCAACAGTAATCAAGAGCTGAAATGTCCAGGACTGAAATCTCCTGTTTCATGACTTAGTCTACCTGTGGGAAAGAATCGTCCTGAGGCTCTAGGGCTGTGCAAGGGTAGATCTTTGTCTTCTGTTCCATGTGCAGACACCCAGCCACCTTCATAGATCTGTGAAATAAGAAGCTGGAAAGACTCCCAAGGCTATTCATTATGTGTGCTTCTCAGGAAGGCATTAAGAACACAAAGCCAGCGTTGCAGAGGCTGGCCGTGTTACTTCATGCACACTGCCTTCTTGTGTGCGGCGATGACGAGCGTTTTGTAGGAACGCTGCAAGTGGCCAGCAATCCGGTTGCCGTTTGGAGCGTTCGTTGATTAATTGAGTGCGTCGCGATGGCTACTCTTGCCTCTCTTGAGCAGGACGCCAGTCTTTCAGGGCCGACGCTGTCAAATACAGCAGAAGGTAACAAGGCATCTAACCCAGTGTCCCTGACAGTGGAAGGTATTATCATCACTAATGTTACCTTCATCATATGTCTTGCTGTGAATCCTAAATTGTCGCGTACCTGGGGCATCAGCTTCCGTTAGTTGTGCTTATAGTTTGACTTTTAGCTAAAAGCATTCTCTGCATGTGGAACTGGTAGTGGCAAAACTTCACTGTAGCAAGTGCATTTGAGATGAATGGTTGCAGCGGTAGTTGTGTCATTTGGGGATTGCAGAAGGGAGATGGTTTCTCCAGGTGAATCGCTGGACTAGCTATGCTGGTTAGTGACTCCATCTCGCCAACCAAGAAGAGCATGAGTCCACTTAGCAAGTCTTTCATTATGTCCAGATCTTCTGGACCTTAGGCGTACTGAACCTGGTAGAGGGAGTTTCTTTTTTTTTTTAATATAAAGAGATAATTATAGGTACTGGCCATAGCACAAAGGTATTTCTGGCGTGGAGAGACTGTGAGACCAGTGTTGTAGCTTACTTGTCTGTTTGGCCATTAGGTGGGTTTTGTTTCCCTGACGACAGGGGTGTTGTTTGGGTTTTATGTAGTTAAATATCTTGTCCCACATGTAGCTTTGGTCTGGGATGTTTCTCACTGGCCTGCTTCTCTATGGGTTCGGGAGCGTGGAAAGACTTAACTGGGCATTACTGATGGCCATGCTGTTGGGTGCCATTATTACAGTTGTAATTTGTAACTGCAAAACTTCTATAGTTTTAAAAACCATAGACGCAGCGCAGCTACAGATGAAAAATAACGCGGTGAGCTAGAGGTCTGAGTGTTAGGTGTGTATCCCCAACTCTCTGGGGTGCATTGGCAGGCTGACGAAGCAAGCTGAGATTCTTTTGTGCAAAACAAAGTCCCTTCTCACTGTGCATCCATCCTGCCATCTCTAACACAAGGTTTATCCTGGTGTGGCCTCCTTTGTGAAGCATGTCGACACCTGAAAGCTGCATGAAGACTGGGCAATATGACTGTCATCAGTGTGGGACGCCTGCAACCCGTCTGCTTGTGTTCCTTAGCCAGAACTCGGTCAGCTCCAGTTCAGCTTTGCAAAGTTAAGATAGGGACGAGATACCCCGCATGTCTGACTCCCTGTAGTGTAGTGGTTACCATAGAGGCAGCAGCCTTGGGGCAGAAAAATGTCCCTGTTTTTTCTAGACTGTAGCACCGCTACAGTATGCTTTTGTGGAAAATATTAGATATTCTTAAGGTAGCACATCAGTCAGGTCTCGACACCCAGAAGTTGTTAAACAGGTTGAATATGAAGTAAGGGGAGAGCAGTTCTCTGGAACTGGAGAAGGGGAGGGAGAAAGGGTCAAGGTATACCACAGGAAGTCAGAAAAGGCCATTTTATGGATCCATTTCATGCTGGCTTACTTTTCCTCCTGCCACCCTTTCTTCTACAAGTGAGGAACCCCGTAATAAGAAGAGCTGCCCAAGGCAAGAATTCACGCAAGCCTCTTCTGTCTCATGGGATCTGTTGCCATTCGACCCTTCTATCTCGTTTGTTTTTTCTCACCCCTTGTAATGTCTTTCCTGTCTCTGTGTGGCTGACTGCAGCGGGAGGACACTGCTGTGTCTTTGCACTATGTATGATCAGATTGTTGACCATTTTTATAAATGTTTTCTGTAGTTAAGCAACGTTGTTTTATGCAGGTTAAGCAACGTTTGTTAGTTCAGGTAGACCAAGATCTATGCTAGTAACTCAATATAAGCAAAAAAAGTTAATTTTAAGACAAATCTTTTCTTCCCCCATGACATTGCAACAGGTCATCCTTCTGCTAAGCGCTCGGAAAGCCTTTGCCGATTACTCAAGTTCACATCCACAGATAGAATGATAACTGTTGCTGTTATATTTAAGTCCAAAAAAAAAAAAGCATGTGACTTGCTCATTCGTAACGTACGAGAGGCTTCATTCAAGGTGTTAAACGTTCTTCAAAGAAGATGCTTCAATGCTGATGCTCAGTCCTTCCTACACTACCTCTGTTTCATGCTTTCTGAAGCTGTTCATCATTGCTCTAACAGGATTGGGTTCGTTCTCCAAGTCTTTGACAGTTTTATTTTTCACACAGCAGCAACAGTCTAGCAGTTCGTAGAGGAAAGCCAACACCACCAGAGAAACTACAGTAAAGATGAATATGATCAGAATAATAAAGCAGGCAGTGTTCCAGTTATCGTGGAAAGGGTAAATTTTTTGCACTTGGAAGCCCAGATACTGGGAAATGGATGTAGTCTCATTCCAGTGGGTAGTGTTGAGGGTTGCCATTCTTCAAGAGTCTTTTTTGCGTGTTCACTGTCACGGATTTGGGGGCTGAAACAGAAAAATAAAGCTGTTGAGGATTCTATTGATCAAGAACATGCTGTGATTTTTATCCCAGACTCTAAGAAATTAAGCTCAGACTAAGTGCTCACATATCCTACAAACATGGATTGTTGCATACTCATATTTGCTCACAAAAGTACCGAACTCCAAATGTATGACTTTGCGATTTGTCTGGAATGTTTAATTTAGCGATGACTAATGGTAAAACAGTCGCTGCATGCATCATGTAGTGAAAGTTATTCTGGAATGAGAGCGCTTTGCTTCTTTATTTGAAGTATATGCAAAGACAAAAAGGTTACAAAGATAATTTCCAAGGTATACAGCGGTTTCAATGACCTGTCCATTGTTAGTCTTAAGGTTGGTACTTGCACGGTGTAAAAGCCCTCAGTGCTCTTTTGGCATTCTTAGAAAAGCAGGAGATCCGTGTACCACCCTCCCATACCTGAGTGGTTAGAAGAACTTACTACATGTTAATGTCATTGGGGTTTGTTTGCTTGTTTGGGATTTTTTCCCTCCTATTTGGGAGAACGAAAGAAATCACTCTTTAAAAAATAATGTAGAAATCGTAACGATTTTGGGGGATGTTTCCAAAGAATGGAACTGAGCTTTTGGTTGTTCTTCTAGTACAAACTTAACAATCCTGGTTCTTTAAAATGCATTATTTTAGAATCGCCTATTAGCGCAGGCTTCTTAAGCCCGCAAAACTCTTTCTGACTTCAGAAGGCCAGATTTCCTGACGTGTTCGTCTCCCTGCTGTTCTGCTGTTGAGTAGAAGTTTGTGCTCAAGAAACCCAACTGCTCGGTTCAGCTGCCTGAATGGGACTGAGCGCATTTGGAAATTTCGGCCCATTTGCGGTGCCGTGGTCATTAGGATAGAACACAAGGAAAACCCAACCCTTTCTGAGGAGTTCTGGTTTCTTATTTTCGATGGCATTCTCTGTTTAACTGCTAGGAAAGGAATGTTGTCTTTGGTCCAATACCGCCTGTTTGTACCCAGCAGAAGAAAAGACTGCTTTGTGGTGTGGGGGAGAGATGAAACAAGAAGTCGGCTGCAGCGAATCTGCCTTTGGCACTAATGGTATTGCTGTGGAGATGTGCTGGTTCGGAAAGGCCGTCGCTCAAAAGCGTGGAAGTAGGCTGTGCCTCAGTAATTCCTGTAGTACATCTAGAACAACAAAGCAGTTTTGTCTCTCTGTGAATTAGGGATAAGTAGGCAGATGAGGTGTTTGGCAATAACATCTTCACGGCGATGCGTCTCTTCTTTCCCCCCGTTTCCTTCTTTCCCTGGCTTTGCCTCCCCAAACTGAGGGTACTTACAGTACTTTTGGCATATAGTCTAATGTCATAGAAAATGTCCAAGGAGTCACAGGAACTTCTGGTTACCTGTCATAGCATACTGTAGGATGCCATAATAACCTTTTAATCCTTCAGGCAATTTAAAATCGAGTGTGGGAGAAGGAGATCAAGTCAGATGTCCATGTTCCCTTGAAGAAATAACAAGGAGGTTTTAGAGGAAACACGGTGGTGAGTGGCACTTGACAGGCCAGCCCATGCCCCGCATGTAAGACCGTCGGTGAGTGGATGCTGGGTAACGGGCAGCTCGCGAAATGCGCTTTTGCCTGCTGGCGTGCCCCAGAAAACGTGGGGTTATGGAAGGGGAAGAGAGAGACAAGACGGTAACTTTGCGGAAACCTGGAGCCCTATGGCCATGCCTCAATGAAAGATTTTTTTGCTTTGATCATGAAGCAAAAAGTGAAAACCTAGCCGTGTTCATTACCAAATGGTCCTGGCAACCCACATTTAGTTTAATTTCAGTAATCAAAACTACGGAACGAAGGGGTAATGCTGATGTTTTGTTCGTTAAACTGTGCTCGTAGGCAATGCTTTAATGAAATCTGCGTGTCCCAGAAATGGTTCTGCAATCAACCTTGTTTAGACAGTGAAAACTACAACATGCCTGAATAAACGAGAGGTGATAAAGGCAAAGCGTGACGGTGTCTATTAAAGCAGATTACTTAGAGCAGTCTAAGCACCTGTTACGATTTTTGTGTCGTTATTAAAAAATTAGCATATTGTGAAAACGAGGGTGATGCAGCCAAACCAGCTTGCGATTTATGTATTATATTTATTGTTCAAATACTATACATTTTGTTCTCTATCCTTCTGTCTTTAATGGATTTAAGTTGAAATGGAACAGCATTGTTGTTGGCAAGATACCTGGCATTAGCATTTGGTACAGGCATTTATTGGAGCAGTTGCAGTAACTTCCTGTTTCCTCTGTTAAATCTGTAACTGAATACAGAAAGTATGACTCGAGATGCATAGGATTAATTAGACTGGTTGGGGTTTTTTTTCTTAAGCACAAGTTTGCAGACCAAATCCAAGCTAAAAATACTCCTGAGTGGAGTTGGGTCCTGGCTTTGAGAGCATGGCTTGGTTTGGTCACGGTCTAGAAAGGAAGCTTGGCTGACCTGTTTTATGGGGCTAAAAGTCAGGAGGCTTTTTGAAAGAGTGGTCTGAATCGCAGAGATTTGAAAATCTCTGAGGGGAGGGGAGGGCCTGGATAAAAGGATTTGGAGTCCTCTTTGAGGGGTAATTAAAACAAGCAGGATTTAAATGTGTATTTTAAATGGCAAGACAATATCCTCGGGAAAGAAGAGAGACAAGTTTTATTGTGAACTCTTCAAACAGGTTACTAAGACTGAGGATTTCATTGGAATCTCTTACATGTAAGCCTGCTCGCTCTGTAAACAGCAGGCGCAAAAAAATTAACTGTTTCTGCTGATGGGAAATTCAGTATTTTAGTCACTGCTAAAAGTGATCAAGATGTGGGGCTGCTGGAGAGACCCGACATGTTCACGTTGTATAGCCGAGACGCCGAGCTGCCCGCACAGCTCTCCGCCAAGGCGGTAGCTCTGTTCCCGAGAGAGGAGAGGAGCATCTTCGGCACGGCATGGCTCCCCAGGCAGGAGCCCCTGCGGCTCAGCTGCCGGCGCAGTGCAGCAGCCAGCCCCTTCCCACTCCACAGCCACCATTAGGGCAGCGGTTTGCACAGCGTAGAGAAGCTCGTCTTTACGCGGGGAGGTGGAATTTAATGCCCGTGCCGGAGGTAGTTTGTGCTTCTCGAGGATGATGATGATCTCCTTAGATCTGAATGAGGCGAGGCAGATAAATATCAGCTACTCGTTGCTGTAATTCTTAAAATACAAGACTGAAGTCTTGCTGCTGAGCCTTCAGAATTAACACAGCACTAACAAGGTTAACATCTTTGAATGCTGTCGTAAATGGTCTGGTTTCATGCCGTTTTATTTATTTTGTAATGGCACCATTTAGATTCATATTGTAAGCCAGTCTGATTTGAATGCATTTCAGCTATTGCATTTATCCAAAATGCAGTGAGTTAAATATTTAATGGATTGGCTTCTCTAGTATCTGTATTAGGTTTTAATTTAAAAGTACCATTGTCTTTACACCCTGCAGAGGAGCAGCTTGATTTGAAATTATATTCATGGAGCAGAGGGAAATGACTGGCAAAAAAAAATCATTTCAATGCAGTACTGAGGAAGTCCTGTTTAAGAAACCACTGAATAGACATCTTGGGGTAATAGCATTTACAAATCTCAGATGGATTCTAATATGCCTGTTCGTGTTGTATCGATCGCTGCTCCGGTATTTACAAAGATAACAATATGCAACGGGATTTTCTTCCTTCCCTAACGTACCAAATCTCGGGAACGGGTTTCTAGCGTATCCACGAACACAGGTCTCTTTGAGGCAGCTTAATTGATACGGTTTACGGAATACCGACTTGGGAGATACGTTTCTTAAATTTCAGGCTTAGCTGTCTTTGTTCTAAGGAAAATCCTTTCACTGTCATTTCTGTAAAAACGTATAGAATCAATTACAAGGAACATGAGGCTGCAGGAAACAAGCTACCTCCCCAGTAAGCATGAAGTCCATTTTTGTTTACTGAATCTTGGCTTGGTGTATTAGCTTTTCTGCAAGATGGAGCGGTCATCAATTTTCCATTAGTGCACAGATGGTGAAAGTGCTTGTCTGATAGTGCAAGACAAGCCCCTCTGCGTTCAGCGAAATAAAAGCCTGCTAAACCTAGAGAAAAAGCATTCTGATTCTAAGAAGCCTTTTACAGGCTTGTAGGTTACAGGCATATTTTCTTTCAGTAATCAAGATAATCCTTAGACAATGTTATAAAATGATACAGACCTACCTCTTGTCTGAAAGGATGCTGGAAGAGCGCTGTTCTGGTCCCTTTTTTTAATGCAGCCTATGGCACAGCTAAGATGGAGCTTTCCTACCATTGGCCAGAGCATGGTGCTGCTGACAACTTCCTTTATGCTGATTTGCATCAAGCCCTCAACCCCAGGAGTAAATCATTCATAAATTTGACTCTTACTGTCTTCAGTAAGAAACAAACCCCTTCCCGCTCTCATTTTTGGGATGCTTTTTACGCGTGATGAGCTCATCAGCGGAGAAGGCGCGCTGGGAGTGCGACGGTGGCCGTGACCCCGCTTTGCTTTGCTCTGGAAAGCAGCCGGTCAAACCGTGACGTTTGAAGCGTTAATATCTGCAGATTTCCAGCTTCGCTGTGTTGTTAGATTTACTTGTTGTGAACTGTAGCAAGTTGTAGCCAGGCAGATTAAACAAGATAATCTTCTTGATTCAATTGACAGAACAAATACATGATAAATCGTCTTAACTATTTGTTGTACCTCTGATTTTATTTTGGTCACTTTAGACCTCTTGTGACATGCATGGTTTTCTTTCATTTGTAAAATGTCCTGCATAGACATTGATTTTTAATGATCAAAGGGGACCCTGTAGGGGAAAATCCCTATAGGCTATATTTTCAGGAGGAGCTGGCTTTCGGTTTTTCTCCTTTTCTCCATCTTAATTTAGTAACCAGAAGAAAATGTTCTTCTGTAGCTGTGGTTACGCTGATTCTTCTATGTTAATTTTAGAATTGTTGTGATATGTAAAGCCTCTCATGCGATGTCATACAGTAGCTTCACAAATCCTAGTTGCCAAGTTATAAATTTGATGTTTGTTCCTTCAGCGTTATGCGTTTTTTAACTACAGTAGCACCGGTTTCCATGAAGTCTTCCCAATAATTATCGAAAGTGGATTTGTTGGAAATCTGACTACATCCAAAACTCCCACCTTGTAGTTGCCTTTTTTAGTGACTTACAGATCAACTTAGAAGTAGGTTGAGATGCAGTGGGACAGACATGAAAAAAAGTTTCACTTGATGCATAGTGACTTCGGAAACTTAATTTGGAGCTTCCTGTGAGGAACTTTGCAAGGGCATCTAAATCCAAACACGGTGAATGTAGCAGACTTTTCTAAGCCTGATGCTTACTCGGTGGAGGCGATGGGTCTTTGTCGAACATCTTGGGTGCGTTTTTCTTCTTTCTTTCTTTGTTTCTTTCTTCACCCTGAGCCTTTGCAGTCCTTATCACTGCTCTCATCCATACCTCCAGCTGCCCAGCAGAGCAAAGACTTGTCTTAGCAGTTCTGCTCAGCACCTGCTGAAACCTCTCGCTCAGTTAATGCATAAATAGTTGTTTTCTCTTCCTCAACTGATTTTTTTCCACTGAAATAATAGGAGCTCAGTATCTCTGAGATACCTACTTGTCCTGTCAATTGTGATTAGAAATCACCAGTGGATTAAACAATTCCTGTGGTGACAAAGAGGACATGTCCTTTTTCTGGAGCAGCTGAAATTCTGAAAAGCTGTTACCATTAACTTTGAGCAACATTAATGCTGGTGATGGGCCTGTGGCTTTTGATAGTGATTTCTGGGTATTTCTGTTTAATGTGTTGTACTAATAATGACTGTTTTACTAGCTTGAGCTAACAACCTCACGAGACTTTTTTAAAACAAGGTTTACACAGTAAGCAAACCTCACGATATGTTAAGACAGAACCAGACTTGACAACGGAGGGGATTCTGAATTGTTGTTCCAGTGGTGCAACATACCAAGCGGAATTGTTTCGCATTTATCTTGTGGGGTTTTTTTAATAAATTCTCCATTAGAGCTACTTTCAAAAAAAAAAAAAAGCAGCCCAACATAACAAGCACAGCCTTCCTTTATTTTCCTTTACCTAGTGTGTAACTGTTGAATTCCTTTTGGGAATAAAGGCGACTTTCTGCTCCTATCTCAGCAGCACGAAGCTATCGGTAGAGCTAATCATTGAGCAAGAATGCAGTGCGTTATTTCAGCATGAATTAATGTAGCGTGAATGATTGTGATACGTTAAGCTACGGAATTAAACATGTACTCTTATGGCAGTAATGCTGCAGGTCCTTACTGTTTTCTTAAAGGTCAAGGCCCATAGATTTATGGAGCTCTGCTCACAGAAGTGTTCCAGATCAGTGTCTGCTGATGGGTAACTCTCTGGGTCTGTGTCAACACGTGTGCTTGTACAGCATGCTCTGAGGGTGACCGCTCCTGCAACACGCGTTTCTCTTCATAGTTGTAATTCTGAAAGCTTATGCAAGTAGAGCGAGAAAGAGATGGAGTGCAGAGCCAACAGTGTTATTGAAAGCACAGTTTAATTGTTTGTGTTCTCCTTTTCTAGATCACAGCAATGGATCATTTAACTTGAAAGCCCTTTCAGGAGGCTCTGGCTACAAGTTTGGAGTCCTTGCTAAAATAGTGAACTATATGAAGGTACGCTGTTTTGATGTAATATTGTAATGTTTTTACATGTGTTCATTATTTTTTCTCCTGTGGTAGCTGGAAGATGCTGACTACTTCAAACTAAAATTATTTCCTTGCAAGAGTGAGAATTTCAAGAAATTGCTTATTAAATTCAGAATGCTGTCAGTAAGCAAAACAGTCTGCATGTTGTTTTGTTACTGAAATCGTAACTATTCCAGGTCCCTTTAAAACCAGGATAATGTTTTTTATTTGCAGTAGAAATAGGAATGGCAAGATGCTGACAGCTTTAGGGATTCATAAGCTATTTATCAAGGTAACATGTAATTTTGCAGAATCAAGGTTGGAAAAGACCTTCAAGATCATCAAGTCCAACCTTCAACGCAACACCCTCATGCCCACTAAACTGTGTCCCCAAGTGTCACGTCCTCACGTTTTTTGAGCACTTCCAGTGACGGTGACTCCACCACCCCCCTGGGCAGCCTGTGCCTATCTTTGACCACTCTCTCAGTAAAGAAACTTTTCCTAATATCCAGCCTAAACCTCCCCTTGCGCAACGTGAGGCCATTTCTTCTCGTCCTATCGCTGGTTACTTGGGAGAAGAGACCAACACCCACCTCACCACAACCCCCTTTCAGGTAGTTGTAGAGGGCGATGAGGGCTCCCCTCAGCCTCCTCTTCTCCAGACTGAACACCCCCAGTTCCCTCAGCCGCTCCTCATAAGACTTTGTGCTCCAGACCCTTCACCAGCTTCATTGCCCTTCTCTGGACATGCTCCAGCACCTCAATGTCCTTGTAGTGAGGGGACCAACAGTGAACACAGTATATGAGGTGCCATCTCAACAGTGCCGAGTACAGGCACACAATCACCTCCCTGTTAAGTTGATTGTGCTCCTGTATTATGCCCCTGTATATCACCTGCTTGGTGCTTGACAGATGACTTTATCATCAATCTCAGATGGCACTGATTTATTTTTTTCCTCATATTGTCAAAAACCCCGAATTGGAACTCATATGGTGTGTGTACTCTGTCTATCCTGATTTTGTAAAAGTTTTTTTGTCATCACATCATACTAATTTTACTTACTTTATGATAATTGAGTCATTGAATAAAGTAAGTATAGAACTCTAACAGCTCCTGTTTGCTTTTCCAGACTCGGCACCAGCGTGGTGATACACATCCGTTAACCCTAGAAGAGATTTTGGATGAAACGCAGCATTTAGATATTGGTCTCAAACAGAAACAATGGTTAATGAGCGAGGTAAAAACAACATATTTAGATTTTCATTAGAGATAAAGGATTACGATACACCTGAATTATACACTTTCATTTCATTACAAGCTCTATAAATATGTAATCCCCCCTTCAAGAAACTACATTGATTCACGTGTCTGTCTTGTACCTCCTGCTGTTGAGGTAACTGAAATGAAAGCTATTCTGACAATTTTAAGGAGCTGGTAGAATTGTTACACGGGGAGTAAATTTTATGTCAAGTGAATTTATTCATTATTAATATTATATAAACAAGCTGTTTTTTCTTGAGGAATTTCTTGTTTAAAAAAATTCAAGCGGAGAGCTCTTCCAGTATCGAGGATGTTAAATTAACTAAACCAATGGGAGTATGGCACAGAATTCATAGTCTTACAGTTCTTTGTTACTCACGGAAATGAAGAATTCTCATGTGAAACTTATGTGTGAATTTGTGAGGTGGTAGATCTGCAAATTCCACTGCTGGAGTTCATTAGTCTTACTCTAGATGCAGGGTTTCATTCTTACAGATCCAGCGTTAACTTGCCACCACATTCATCTTGGTGCACAATTGATCTGAATGTCTTAATGGAATTTCAAGATTAATAAATCAGCAAAATAGCATATTTGGTATTTATACTTGATTGGCGTACCTGATTTTGCTCAGATCATATTTAAAGTCCTCACAACAGAGTAGTAGAGGCTGCTGAGACATGGGGAGAAAAATCTCTGCGTAATAAAACGAGGATGGTTTTAACTAGTACAGCCTGTAGCGTTCCTTTGCTACCAGTACTAATGTTTTGGGCTACAGAAACCTCCAATCTGGCAGTGTTGGTTGTGATGGAAGCTTGACTTTGCTGCAGTCTTTCAAAAGGTAGCTCCAGGTTGTTTCCGCAATGAACCAGAATATTGAGATTGAATGAAAAAGCTCCTCCCAAGAAGTGTATATAGAATTATCACTGAGTTGTTCCCACATGAGAAAAGGTGAACAAATACCCTGCAGCGCCCAAGTTAGTTACCTTCTCTGTTGCAGGTGTTTTCTCCCTCCTTTCTTCTTTCTGTGTCTCTTCTCTTTCTCCTTTCAGGGTCAGACTGGCATCTGCAGAAGAAACTAAGTAGAGTTGCCCTCTGTTACAGGTGAACTTCCATTGTGGTACTGGCTGCACAGCAAAACTGATTCGGAGCAGATCTTAAATCATGTCAGTTGTCCGTGAACTTCTAGTCAGCTTTGCTCTGAAGCTGACATCATAAGCAAAATCCTACTGTGCAGGAGGTCTGCTCTTCTCAATTTCTTCTACAGCTGCTGGTGCCCATTGACAGCAGTTGGGGAAGACTGACTCCTGTTTTGTTCATCCCAGGTTAATGCCTTTCACATACGTAACATCCATATGACCCAGCTTGGTATGCCGAGTTGTGCGTTTGCACATTACATTCAGCCAAAGCACGCTTTTTTTTTACGTTGCCTCTTCTTTCTTTCTTCCGTTCCGTTCTCAAAAAGGAACGCGTCCGGCTTTCTGCCGTAAAGAGGTTTCACGGGCCTTCGAGCCCAAAGGCACTAAGTGAACGATGTTAAGCTTCCTTTGGTGCTTTGTGCCTTATGTTATGGCGAATTAGGCCTAGGCTGGTGGATCTAGGATCCAAGGATTTAAAATCCGTTTCAAACTCAAACCTCCAAAGTGGGCAGCTGTAACGTGTGGCTGATGCGCTCTAGCTCCTCAAAAAGCACGCTAGAGAAAAGTACTAGTGTGTGCTCTTTTTCAAGGCTTAAAATTTATGTCCCTATTACAGGCTCTAGTCAACAATCCGAAAATAGAAGTTGTAGATGGGAAGTATGCTTTCAAACCCAAGTACAACTTGAAAGATAAAAAGGCTCTGCTCAGGCTCTTGGACAAGCATGACCAGCGAGGGCTGGGAGGAATCCTTTTAGAAGACATTGAGGAAGGGCTACCCAATGCACAGAAAGCTATAAAGGTGAGTAGCACGTGTCTGCGATTCAGCGAACCCATTCCAGTTAGCTTCTCAAGGGGAGGTAGGGTCTAGGAGAGAATTTTCTCCTGAGTTGTTTCTGTTCTCTTGATAACTCAAAAGCTTCATTTCAGAAGATGTAGTATTACAGCTTTATTTCATCCTTTACTTTCAGATTAGGCCTGATGTCTCAGCACAGCTGTCAAAGCTCTTTCTCACAAAGACTCTTGATCTCCCACATTGCAACTGTAGACATTTTAGTTCTGCTTTTACACCTTGGTCTCAGTCCTCCATATCTCATCTTTGATTTATTAGTGTACTTACTGTCAGTGTCCACTTAGGATGCTTTTCATTGCCAGTTACTTTGCTGCTTGTCCAGTTTGTTGCGCTTTTTGTAGCACAAGATCTGAGTCTATTATTCAAGTTGGAATCCTTATTCTTGGCAACGAAGTGATTTTGAGTTGTTCTTTTGCATTTGTTTTCAAGGCTTTAGGGGACCAGATCATCTTTGTTAATCGCCCTGATAAGAAGAAAATTCTTTTCTACAATGACAAGAGCTGTCAGTTTACTGTGGATGAAGGTAGGTGTTGGTTTACGTATGTTTCCATGATAGTTGATTTGAATTCATCTTAAGCACCTATATGTATAAGCAGTCTTCAGGTATACCTGCCTTTTAAGGTGGTAATGAAATATTAGGTATATCCAGGTGTCAGGAGAATGGCTCGTAGTAACACGAGGCTGACAAGACTAGCAAGCGAGTTCAGGGGTAATATCCTCTGTTATATAACGGATACATTGGAACATGGCACCAGGAATCCAACAGTTCTCTTTGAGTGTAGCGGTACAGAAGAGACTAAAAATCACCTGACTCTGAGTAAAATGGCATGTAACACTTTCCTGTGTAAAGGGCAGCCAAAAAAACCCCAAAAGAATGGCTTCTGGGTGCAAGTTTGTTGTTTGGTTTTTTTAATCTGGTTTATTAATCATGTGCCTTTTATTGGTGAACGCGACGGGAAGCCACAAATGGAACACAAGGAGGAAGAAAACTGGGAGGAGATGTGAGCAAAAGTCCTGACAAGGGGTAGTTTACAACTGGGAGGAGAAGGTAGATGTGGGGTAGAGCTGCTGCCTAGAGCTGGAGTGGATTTGGAACTTCAGAAGTTCAGCGTCTGTTTTCTGTGTACCGGTTAGTGGTAAAATCCTCTGGTGCAATGTGCCTTTGGATGCACAGCAATTAATTACATAAATCGGGGTGTGTTCCAGTAATGACATTTACGCCAACATCAGATGCCTGTAAGTACAGAAAGGAGAAGGCAATCTGTGTTAAAATATCTTATTTTAAATGAGTCAACAACCCTGAATGCTTCCTGTTGTTAACGTAATGTTCTTGTAACGTGCCACGCCAAGCCGCATAATGTCACATTATGGTAAAAAAAAAAAAAGGAAGAGTTGTGACAGAAACTTGAACTGCTGCACTTAAAAGACTGTAGGACAAAGCATAAAGCTCTTTTTTTCTTTGATTAGCTCAGAGCAATTCTTTATTTTCAATAGAATTAAGCAACTGGAAATGTGTATCATTAACTTGTTTGTTATGTACTACACTTGTACTACCAGTAATAATAGCTTTCATCTGCAAAGATAATTAAGTAGATGTGACCTCTACAGTGTTTAACAAACTATAAAAATGCTGCAAAATATTGAAGTGGATCTTTTCTTAAACCATAATTTCTGTCACTTCTTGATAGTGCCAGTCAGAACTATATGTGAAATGCAGAATTAGAAGCCTTTAGTCTGCCCTCACTGGGGAATTTCTAACCTCACAAATGCCTATGAGTTTGCCATTAACACTGTCATGCTGTTCAGATAGTGCCTCTTCAGTCCATCTGCCCACAGATTTTAGCGACCGGAATGTAGCCAAAACGGTTAGACATCAGTGCTGTTGCAGTAACTGTTAAGACAAAGTGTTTAAGTTTTTAGCAGCTGCTGGTTGTACTGCAGTCACGATTGCTGATCATTTTTTCTTGTGCAATTTTTTCCAGATAACTGGCACGCAACCATCCTAAAACAGTTATCAGAGGGAGATCTCTACCCTGTTGCTCTTAGTTTGTAATAACTACAGGATTAACTGTGAAATTTAATGAAAGAGCCCATTTTATTAAGATGTAGCAAGAGACATCCACCAACGCTTCATCAGGTAGCCAGTATAAATCCAAGGCTGTTCCTATACAATGCGTTATATTTTAGCACACCCGGCATTGATCTGTGGTTAGGAGCAAGCAATGCAGGCTACTATTGCTGTTCAAGTGGAGAAAAGGTTAAAAAAAAAAAACCTCTAAAACCTCTTGAAACAAAACGTTTAAGCCGTTAGGCTCAATCTCCCAATGAAGGCAGGCATTTAAGCCTGCAGTGTCTGTAAGGAAGGGATCGCTAGTGTGCAGTGTGTTTGTAGTTCAAGGTGGCTTTGCTTGCTGTCATCCGCAGGTGGCAGCATGTGCCCATCCGATCAGGAAGTGATTTTTTTTTTTCCCTGTTCCTGCTGGTTTTGTGGGGTTTTTTTCATGTGGACGATGACGCTTTGTTCTGAGATGGGGCAAGAATACTTTCTCTTTTACAAATTCTGTGATTTGCTTGCATATGCCACAACTCTTAAAACATCCCTAAGTGTGTTCACTTACTTATTGCAGCTGGAATAGGTCCTTTTTCCAACCGTGTTATCCTGCGATGAAGAAAACCCATCCTTCCTGAGCAGTTTTGCTTTACGATCCTTTCCAGAGCACCAGAAGCATGTCTCTCAGGGAGTCACTGGCAGAATTGTCTGCGTACAGGATGAGTTATGACACGTGTCTGCCTTAGCAGTGCTATTTCAGCTCATTATCTCCAGCAATGTTAAAATGAAGTTTTTAGAAGACTGCAAAATAAGCCTTGAAGTGTTGTCATACTCTTTCATCTAGCAGCTGATGACAGTTCAAAATATGTTTCTAGTTTAATGTTTATCCTTGGAAATAAGGGCTCTGCACTCCGCAGTGCATGATTCTGCTGTATGACACACTCCAGTTTCGAACAGATGTTGGCTGGGATTAATATCCTCTAAAAGTTAGGCGTCCTCTCCCATCGCTGTCTGAGCTCCATCAACAGTCAGTACAGAAAGAGGAGCTGCCAGGGCAATTTGGGGGTTGCTGTCTCAAGGAGTGGGAGGAACTGCTTTCCTGCAGTGCTGATGTCTGCCCTGACTACAGTTGTTTTGATGGCTGAACGAGCTTTTGAAAATAAATCCCCATGTACTGCAGCGGTGGTGCAGTACCTTGTATGTCGTGATCTCAAGGGTATCGGAGAAGGTTTTTGCAGTAAGGAATGGCTTTTGTTCTTCCTTTTATGTGATTAGCCAAGGAAGGTTCAGATTGCATGTGTTCCTTCTTGACTTCCTGACTAATTAATCTTCTGTCGGTAGTGTGTAGCTGAAAGTGTTTATAAAAGCCGGGCTAGATTTCAGGTGCTCCAGCCAAGTAAAGCACTGCCTTTTTGTGCTGGGACTAAGCACTTTGCACGTGAACCAAGCTTTCACCCCGTGCCGGCTGAATGCTGAACGGCCAATCTGATTGCTTAACTGTTGGAGATGGTATCTTTCACATCTGAAAGCAATGTAGGAAGTATTTTAATGCCTAAAAACGTGGATACTTAATTATCCATGTTTTTAATATTCTTCCTAAGCACCTTTTGAAGAAATTTAAAGAATGGCGAAAGCATCTTAAATTTAACGATATAAAAATTGCTTGGGATCAGTGATGACGTATGGCTCTGGCTTAGAATTCAAGATGGCCCAGGGGCAGCACAGACTTAGTATCGAGCACCTTTTCATTTCTGTGCACCTTAGGTCTGCTACGAAGCAGGACTCCATCTTAGAGAATCATAGAATCACAGAATAGTTTGGCTTGGAAGGGACCTTCAAAGGCCATCTAGTCCAGCCCCCTGCCATGAGCAGGGACATCATCAACTGGATCAGGGTGCTCAGAGCCCCGTCCAACCTGACCTGGCATGTTGCCAGGGATGGGGCATCTACCACCTCTCTGGACAAGCTGGACCAGGGTTTCACCACCCTTGTTGTGAAAAATTTCTTCCTTAGATCTAGTCTGAATCAGCCCTCTTCTAGTTGAAAAACGTTACCCCTTGTCCTGTTGCTACAGGCCCTGCTAAAAAGTCTGTCCCCATTTCTCTTACAAGCCCCTTCAATACTGGCAGCTGCAATAAGGTCTTCGCAGAGCATTCTCTTCTCCAGGCTGAACAACCCCCACCCTCTTGGCCTTTCTTACCCACTACTCAGTTGTTTCTTCCCTTTTGCCCTGTTATTGTCTGTTCTTGTCCTGTGCTCAGATTTTGGCTCAGTGGCTCAGCTCAGTGAAGATTTTTTTTAAGCTGTTTTTAATCTCTGGCAGATTTTATTACGTGATATTAGCGTGATGTTGCAGTTAATCTACAGAAGCTATCTCAACCTTTTAGCAAGAGCAGGTGAGGCAGTCAGAAGTGCAGGATAAGCTGCACTGAAGTCACCATGCAGCCATTTACCCATGACTTCGTTCCCCAAATGTAAAGGTTTATAGAAAGGGAGTGTGTTAGAGTAAAATCACTCAGGGAATGTCAGCACAAATTGTTTTCGTATGTGAGGCACCCTGTGATGCCGTAAAGTTGAGGTAACCGTTCATCCTTACCCCTGGGGTATTTCGGAGGGAGAAGGTGTTTGCAAAATCTGTTGTAATGCTGCCCTCTGCTTTGCTGTGCGTTGATTACTGCTGGTCAAAGCTCATTGTTTTAAGTTTGTGCACGCTGACAACACGATGCTGGAGATGTTGGCAGACATCTAAACTGGCCTTTCAGTCAGCTTGTGGTTTCATTCCCTCCCTTCCCTCATTACTTGAAGGACCAGAAGTTAGCTATCTGGGGGAGCAAGGATGCAGCCTGTGAGTAGCGTTGATTCTGTCAAGCTTCTGAGTTAAAATTATTTTAGTGATCAAATTGCAAGATACTGCGTATAGGATTTGTTCATAGTCTAGGCAAGACATCGACCACCTGCCTCAGGTACCAGGATTACAGCTTTCTGCCTCTTCTGGGGAAGATCTGCACCGCCATCAGGCCTTTAATAGCTCCCCTGGAAATGCGTGTGTCTCCTTGAGGGTTGACAGCACCGGCGTTGCTTTGGCCGGAAACTCTTTGGAAATTTCTCCTCTGGGTATTTTTCTCTTGTCTTAGCAGCCTAAGCGGTAGGAGAAATTGTCAGCTTGTCTGAACGCAGCTTGCTGCGGTCAGGTGAAGCCTTGCTGGACATCTCTTTTTCCTTCCATAGCTATTATATGCTTGTTCTGGCTGATCTATCAAATAGTTTAGTGGATCTGATAGAAGAGTCTCTCTCCTTTGCCGTGCTCTGATGGTGTAAAGATCACCTAGCAGTTGACAGGGCATGGAGAAGGAAAATTGATGTGCTCTGCAATTGTAATGGTTACGTGCACTGCAGGTTTGAATGCGTGCATCTGAACCCGTTCTCCATGCCTGGCTGAAGCAGGCCAGCATGTTGCAAGCTTTCTGCTCCAACAGTCCCCTTCCCGTTCCTCACACCAATACCGAACTCCCCGTGTCCTGTCCACAGGGAAAAGAAAGACACTGTAAAAAATGGATCCGGTGTATTGAAACGGTCTCTAGGAACTGCTTTCTGTAACTGTTTGTCTTCAGACACATCAGCTCATCGCAGCGTTTTTCTTGGTCTTCTCCCCTCCCCAGAGACAGGCCGGCCTCCCACATCGTTCTGTCTGGCCAGCCGTAAGCATGGACACTTTGAGAGGTGGTGGAGGACAGTAATTGGGTCGTTGGGTGCCGTTTCCTCCTCGCTGGCCCTGCTCATGGACTGCTTTTTACAGGTGGTGACCCTGTAAAAAGGTTGTTTTGTTGCTTGGAGACACAGAAAGGGTGGTGTGACAGTTTTTGAGATTCTCCTCACAGAAGTCGGAGAAATCTCTTTCTGTCTTGGGTCAAGGCTGTGAATTTTGAGGTGCAGAAATGCCACAGCTACAAATGCGGACAGTTGTTTCTTGAGAGCTGTACTTACTGCCAGCTTTTCCCACAAGCTCTCAGATTTCTGAGAGGATGTCACAATAATTCAGATGGCGTATTCCCAAGGTCTGAACTTCTACTAGCTGATAGGGGCCTAGTCCTTGGAGACTTCAGAAGAAATCTGACAGGTAATGTGGAAATGCTTCAGTGCCAACCAGACAGCTGCTTTCTTTCTTCGGTTCCTGCGTTTGGCTCCATGTCTGGTGTTGCACCAAATCTGAGATGATAGATGTATCTCTTTTTCCCTTTAGATGGTACCCTAAATGCGAGGAGCTAGTAAGTACAGCCGTCCGAAGGGTGGCAGCTCTGTAGGCTTCTCCACCTTTATCCTGTGCTTTTTGTTCCAAACCAGTCCTTCAACTCAGAGTTATTTCTGGGGCGACAGACCGTGTTGTTGTGACTCCCCCCCTTTCCTAGGCAGTAAGGTATTTTAATGCTCTAGATGGAGCTTCAGCATGGGAAGGTTCTTCTGCAGTTGCCACAATCAAAGCGATAGTGCTGAAAGCAGTCTGATTTTATGACGGAATTTTGAAATGGAGCTGCAGAATACTGCATAGTGACTCTGGTGGGGCCAATGAGTGGATGAAATTATCTGTATGTAAAGTCCGTTTTAGCTTTGCGGTTTTGATTCTTGGTGACGGTTGCATTCTTATTTCTTGGCCAAGTTTAAAAGGGGAATGTGAAGCTGTAATGATGGTATAACCGCTGCATTACAAGAAATGCAAAACGCTGTGGTTAGATATTAACAGTGATCTGCACTTCTGTGCAAGTTGATCCTTGAAGAGCTGACCATTTATTTTCCAGTGTTTAATTTTTCACTTCTGTTCCCCAGAAGAATGTAGACCAGTTTAACCTTAAGCACCTATCCTCAGCGTTTTTATAATTTTTTTTACACCAGGGCGTATTTGTCCATATATCATGAACTCTAATAGGGAGACATATCATCTGTGTTTGTAGCAGAACATTATAAATAAAAGGACACTGTCACGTAGAAGTTCAGAGTTAATTGTGTCTCACCTGTTACCACCTCGCGTTCACGTGCCCGTCGTGCATCTTGGAGGACTGACCTGCATCTCTCCAGCTCGCACAGGAGCCGTCCGTGCAGAGCCAAAGGCAGTATGGCACAACGCAACCTCAGAGTATCTCTGACCGGGATCTGTTTAATAGTCATGCATTTATGTGCAGTCTTGTCGCTTCACGTGTGAACTGCAGAAACACGTGGTGTGGGAAACAGTTACTCGCAAAGTGCGATACTGCATATGCACGCCCCGTGGTCTGATTCATCTTTCCAAGCACCACCGGGTCTCGGTGTCCAGCTGAGTCCAGCTTGGGCGTTGAGGACAGGGAGGGGGCACAAGCAGCAAGGAAATAGCTCGAAAGAGCGTGTTCTGCTGAGCCCGGAGGATGCGATGGGACCCTTGCGCAGGCTTGTGCTATTGAGACTTGATCTGAGTGCTCATCGCTGAGAAATCTCTCTTGCATGTTCAGCTTTGATCACAACTCAGCCTTCTCCACCTGCCACAACAGGATTAGGTGAGAGATGATCTGTGATAGCAGGCATAGCACAAGCTATGCCAAAAGCCTGGAATCACACTCAAAATGGATGAGCAGACGAAGAATGGCTTGACTGCAATGTTAGTCCTTGCATTAAGTTATCTGAGAACTGCAGTCTCGGTGATCCTGCTGTGCTGTATAGCCTGTATGAGAAAGAGGCTGAGCGCTATCTCTGTGTAACCAAAAGTGGTGTTTTGAGAGGATTTAGTTCTCTTTAAAAACACTGCATTACCAAAAATGAACATTGTTGTTCTTTGCTGGCACAATTCCTTTCTTTTGTTTCCTGGAGCACTGGAACAGTCCCTTGCTGTTGGCAATGGGAAGAAGAAAAAGACCTGAGACTTAAAGCACGTGCTTTCACAGAAAAACAAGGTGCATTAGGAAGGGAACTGGTCTGAGCGCAGGAACCAAGTCTATTACATACACCTTGGGTACAGTGCCGTTTCGCAGCATGTCTAGAGCCGGTGTGTCTGCGGCAGACCGTCGCTGGCGCGTTTCATCTCCCACTGCATACGACAGCTTCTTAAGCATGCAGAAGTTGTGGTTGTTTTGACAACTGTATACTAAATTTATCTGGAAATAAAGGGAAAAATTTAGTCTTGCGTTGCTATGTGTGCCTTGTGTTTTATTTATAGTTTGTTAGCCAAACCTGCTGACAGGATATATCTAACTTACTGCCTGGGGAATGAAGGGAGGTAGGATTGTACCAGCCGCTGCCTGGGGAAGGCATTCCAGAGGCTCTGTGAAACTTTACGTGAGGCAGAAAGTGTGCAGGCAGATGGCAGCTGCTCTAATTAAGACTTACTGTCTCTGTCTTTTTTCCTGCTGCTGTGGCTTTTAAGGTATTTCGCTTCTTTTTAACACCAGAAGACTTTTAGTAATTTATTGTTTGTACAGCATGGTATGTATTATATTACAGTGATAAATCATCTTAAACCTACTGAAGTAAGTATCTTGGATCTTCAGTAAATTGGACTATGAGATGACAAGTCTCCCAAGACGATGGCAGCTGAAGATGTGTAAATGAAGTTGCCATTGATGCTTGGTTATTGCCCTTCACCAAGATCTTTTGAACTGAGGCTTAGGAAACACGTTGACAGTCTACGCAGCTGTAAAGGCAAAAAGAGTGACTCTGTAGCAAATGAACATTAAAAGCACATGTTGCCTGTGGGTGCTCCTGACACTGGGATGCTGGCCTGCAGTTAGCATGGATGAAAATCAGCTTATTGTTTCCATCAAGTGTTGGGGGTATTTTGTTGTTTGGGATTTCAGGGTTTGTTCTTTTTTTTTTGGTTGTGTTGGGTTTTTTTGGAAGTGCATCCGGCATTTGGGGTGGGTAAAAGCTGTGCTAACGGGGTGCTTGAGCGCGGTGATCGCTGCCGTGTCTATACGGTCACAGGCGGATGTGCCAGAATACTTCAGTGTTTGAAAAAGTCTGTTGCTTTCCTTTCGCGTGGGGGCTTTGCCCAGGGTTTGTTCGTTGCGATATCAAACGAGGGTTTGTTTGGTGTTTCAGAATTCCAGAAGCTGTGGAGGAGCATTCCCGTGGATTCTATGGATGAGGAGAAAATTGAAGAGTATCTGAAACGACAGGGTATTTCTTCCATGCAAGAAACTGGACCAAAGAAAATAGTAAGAGATACGAATTGCAGATCTTGCTAGGAAATTCCCCCTTCTTGACCCCGCAGTGTTCATTCCAAAACATGTTGGTGAGCCTATGCACAGCTGCTTTTGTGTAGCTCTGGGAAGTGTGACCGATTTTAAGAAGTTGCAAAAAACAGTGCTGTAGCCAGCAGTGTTTTTATAACTTGTTTGAGCCAGTGTAATCCGAGCAACATCAAGAAGAGGGCAAATGCCAGAAACCCCTGTGACCTCCAAAGTGGAAGCTTGTGCTTGAAGCTGTACAATACACTAGGAGTAGAAGAATAGTTACTTTTTTGGGAGAAGGGTGGGGGTTTTTAACTTTTCTGCTCAATAGCTTTGAAACCCTCATGAGAACCATCTAATGATGTGCCTCCCACCACAGACACACTGTTCTCCCAACTGGGTGCAAGATGCTCGCATTTTACTGGGAGGCCAAAATGGCTGCACGCATCTCCAAAGATGCCTTCTGCCTGGCTTCAAACAGATTTTTTTTTTTTAACATTTATTTGTATGTGATATACCATGCCTTTTCTCTTCTGCACTTGGCTTCAAACGGTCCTTTTACGAGAGCCTTTCCATACAGGACTTGCTCCTGGTTTCTGCCAGTCACTGCACTAGATGCTTTGATGCCTGTCGTCACGTAGGCACCCCTCGTGGATGCCTTATACGCTAAACGTGTCTCTGAGCACAGAACTGTGGATAGAACTATGGAGCCTGTACCTGCTTCTGTAGCTGCGTGGGAGCGTTTGGAAACTTCACTTCTAAAAGCCTTGACTTGACTACTGCGCATGGGATACAGAGACTCTGCTCTGTCCCCAGGGTCGTCTCCCTGCCTGGATTTAGTTTGAATGCTGTTGCTTCTTGCAAAAACAAGGGAGCACCTTCCCTGCCTGCCCACCCCCGGTTCAAGCAGGGCTCTTAATCACAGAAGTGATGACTAGCGCAGCGTCACACGTCGGGTCAGGTGTTGCAGCTGGAGGGCAGATCTTTTGACTACTGTTTATTTCTTCTTGTAGGCTCCTATTCAGAGAAGGAAGAAACCTGCTTCTCAGAAGAAACGTCGGTTTAAGACTCACAATGACCACTTGGCTGGAGTATTAAAAGATTACTCTGATATCGTTCCTGGCAAACAGTGATCAGTTGAATTCTGGAGCAAACGTGCATTTTTGTACAGGCTTTTTGCCACTTGGGCCCAGCGTCTGCTCGCAGAAAGACTGTCTGTATATAGTAATGTGATGTGTTTCCCCCATCCCAGCAACTGCCAAAATGAAACAGGTCAGTTAAAGAGCAAGTATGAACGACTACATTTAGAGTTTAATTTAATTAGCTAATGGGAAATGTGTCTTTCGGTAAGAGGTGCTCACTAGTCGCCTTTTGGCATAGGGTGATAAATGGTGCTCAGCGTGTAATGCAGGAGTTCCTGTTCAGAGCTGCACCCTGCTTTTACGTTGCTTAATGCATATTTACCTGGAATTACTTAAAAGGGGCTTTCTAGTAGAATCGAACACAGCATTTGTTTGACCTATTTCAGGAAAACCTTTTCCTAAAATCACTGCACGCAAGTTTCTTTCACAGTTAAATACACCCACGGTTTGTACGCTTCTTCCTTGCCATGGGACTGAGCTTTACTGAACGTTGGGTGATATCTGAGGCTCAGACTCAGAAAAAACCCTCTCCCGAACTCCCAGCAGGCTGCAGGATGGCTGTAGCTTCCTAAAGCTAATCAGAAATTGCCCTCGGCCATTTCTCGTCACTGTAGTGGATGCACATGTGTTGCACAGTTCTACTTTATGAACAGGAGGGAAATAAAATGATAGTGTAATACTGAAACAATTTTTTTTTTTAAGTAATAAACTTAGAATGCCGATTTCCAGTGTTGCTTCCTTAAAGAATGAGAGAAACAAAATCTTTTGTGCTTGTTGCGTTTTGCCTTTCAAGGAGGTAAAGGAATCTTTGCTATATTTTTATTCTCTCAATGACTTATTGTTCCACGCTAACATTGTCATCTTTTTGGTTGGGGAACGGGAAGGAACCACCTTAAGTGAAAGCTGCCTGTAGATGCCTCATGTTCTGTGCAGTACAAACTAATGTGGAATGTGGCCAAATTATGTCCTCTTGATAACTTATTTTTATGTACTGAGCCAGAGTCAATCAATGCTGATATTGTTTTCATGACGCTGTGGGAGAGGAGCTGTTTTGCTGCTCTTTTAGGGTTAGGATCAAAGATAAAATAGGTGACTACAGTATCCCACCGACAGTAGATTGCTGCTGAGTGCATGTGAGCTATTGTCTTGCTTGATGTATCGGGAGTTGAAGCAGAGGCCGTCGGATCCAGACACGTGAAGAGATGAAGAATAAGGCTTTCTTGCTGTCGCACTGAACAAGTTAGGTCTGCTTGGGGAAGCGCAGGAGGAGAAACATACTTCTGTAAGTGTAGCATTTATCCTCCTGATTGTAAAGACGGCTCTTCTGAGAAACAGACAATACTTCCAGCATTGCATGGCAGTGTTGTTTAAAGAGTTGCTAAATGCTGGTAGGAGGTTTAGTCTCTTTATTTTTTATATATATATAAAAGAACATCTATATTTAAAAAGCATTAAATATATGGTTTTTTTTTTTAAAAAAGCATGCTGCTTCAGCTGGTTTTGAAGTTGTTTTTCTTTCCTGTGTCTTCCAGGTCAGCACAAGCAATTCCTCTTGGAGCTTTTTAGTTTTCTGTTACAGCTCTGCTTTAGAGCAGCCGTGGCACACTTGCAAAACTGTTTACCTCTCATCTTCACTAAAAAGGAAAAAAAAAAAAAAAGGTTCTTTTCCATCTGCTGCATTTTTGAGCAGTGATTTCTTTGGTGGTGGTGCTCGGACAAAAGCAGAGCCCTTAGTGAGCTCTGAGTTGCCTTTCATAGCTTTGGGGGTTTTTATGGGGTAACTTTCCAGTCATCTTACATAGCATTACCCTTTCTCTGTCAACCAAAGCTCACAAAGCAGACTGTAAGGTAGGCTACATGATCTGTTTCTCTGCTTAAGTGATTAAGATAATGGGGGAGTCTAACAAAAATGCCTCCGGCTGCTTTGACGTATTAAAAATATGTTAGGTCAAAAAATAGGAGAGCAGGAAAGGAAGATTGACTACCAGCTGTGTGTGCTGTGCTGGCCTTGTCAGGCTCCACTGTTCGAGGAACAGAATGGTCCAGTTGGAAAGACTGGATTAGATGTTTTGTCTCACCGGAGGAAGTCTTCTCTGCTGTACTTGCAGAGAGGGCATAGTAAGTTTTGCAAGTTGTTAGGGTACATTCTCAAAAATAGGTGAAGGGAAGCTCGGATTGGCCCGTTAGAGGTGGCGTGGCATATAGACAAGCCATCGTGAAGAAAACAAGTTCAGAAAATAAGCATGAGCTCCTCTATTTCGTGTGGGTTTCAGGGGTTGGGTTTTGTTTCTCTGTCAAAGATGTTCCCAGCGGTCCTTATGGTTTTTTTCTAAGGCCTCTTAAAAATTAAATGGTGCAGCTTGAAAACATCTCAGACTATATCAACGGGAGCCTGTTTTGCTGAAAGCATTTTAGTACCACTCCAAGTCCACTTCAGTCGCTTCACAGTGTAATGTCCAACTCAGGCTTTTTGCTGAAGTTTGGCATAAGAGTTCACACCTGTTAAAAACTTAAACCTACTTCATCTTCCTCCAGAGTGTTCTCATGCATTCTGTGTCTGGCAAGATGGTTCTCCCAGTGACCAAAACCATCATGCCCTCAACTTGGTTTCTTTGGCAAAAATTCTTGTTCCCTTGTTCTGGCCATAAGAAGGGCTGCTGAGAAGCACCGTGCTCTCCTGGGGGCCGTGGGCCTATTACTCTTTTTTTCTCTGATTTCCCTAGAAGTGTCTGCTGCTAACCAGGAAGACAAGGGGGCTCGGGCTGCCCTTCACAGAGATAGAACATAGAATGTTTCACTTGGAAGGGACTTAAAACAATCATCTAGTCCATGGCAGGTGCCTTCGTCTCATGAGTTTCAGGAGGGTTCTTTGGCAAACCCAGCTCTTTACCTGTCCTTGCCAGGTGAGGACTTGCCTCTTCTGCTCTCCTGAGACCCCTCAGGTGATGCATGTCTTGTCCAGCAAGGACGTTGTTCCCTTGGCTCCAGGACTCGGCGTGGCGATCCTGGCAGGGCTGCTGTGCGAGCCTTTCTAACCCTCTGGGGTAAGGGAGGAACGCGGGCACTGATGAGCGGTCCTTCTGCTGGTAGCATCCTTCTCTTCTTCCCCTGCCCGATCAGCCAGGAGCAGAGAGGTATTCAGCTCCCACCTCCTGTGATGCTGATGGACACACGGACAGGACGCTGGGGAAAAGGAGGATGCTCTTTCTCAATGGTGGGAGCTCTCTGAGATACATCTTGGCTGTCAACATCGTCCTTTCACTTGCACAACCGCATCTTGAGCCTGCGGCTGCGAGGAAAGCATCTGCAGCAGTCACTGGCCCTGTTCCCAAGGGAAGGCAGCTCTTCTGAGGTCTGCAAGCAGCCAAGCCCTCTGTTTCCCCCTCGATACTACACTAGTTCATGTTGATGAAACTGGGGGAGGAGGGAGCCGGTGGGGTAAGCCGGGTCACATCGCTGATAGCTTTTCCTCTCTAGCCAGGCGTTGCCGGTCTAGGATTTGCTTCTGAAGAGGTATCCTTGCAGAGCATCCGTTGGCAATGTCGGCATACCTGCCTGTGGGGATCAGGGGCTGCCCTGGCCCTTCAGGAGGAGCTCGTTAGGACTTCTTCATGTCTATATACGTGAACCAGACCTCTTACTTCATCTGCTCCTCCTCACCCCCAAAATAAAAGCACTGTTGTTTTTTTAAGGTACAAGTTGAATAGCTCAGGGGTGTCACACCTCTAAACATGGAGCTCTACTGGCTTCCTTCCTAAAAGTTGCTCTAAGTGAAGAGTTATTCTACCTCCTCTTCCTCCGTTATGATGCTCATTCTGGAAGCGGATGGAAAACAGCAGGATTTTGTATGGTTGAACGAGAAAACTGACATAAGGTAGTGTGTACCAGAGCTAATCTATAATTCATCATGATCATTCAAGGCTTTTAGAGAGCAGAGGAGAGAGAGGCAAGGGAGCCCTGACAAACGGTATAAAGACCCCGCACGTGGATGGAGCCAGCGAGGGCTGTCACTTCACATGAGCATGGGCAGCCGGTGCAGGGCCACCGGGGAGAGCTGGGCTCCTCGTACCTGCTGATGAGGAGGGGCTGCATTTGCAGATGACTAGAAGCAACTATGGCACTGACATCTCATTATTTCCAGCTTTGTTGCTTGTTTTCCGGTCGCTGCTAATGTAGCAGGCCCAAATTCCTTTGTGTGTTACTGCCTCGGGCGCCTCTGGCAGCTGCTGCGTCTGGGGGAGGACGTCCGGTAGGGTTGAGTGCTTCGTGTTGGCTGGTTAAGTCCGACAAGGCTCACGGCTAACAGCCGTCAGGGAGGGGAGAGCTGGGACCCCAAGCTGCTGGTACGGGTTTTCAACTGCAGCCAAAGTCAGGGATATGGCTGGATCATCAAGGCCCAGCGCCGAGTTGTTCACCAAGAGAGGGATGAGCCTGAAGACAACAATTCCTGGCCGCCCCAAGTGGCTGGTGTTGCTATAGCACTGCCCAGCCTGGCTCTAGGGTTGCTCGCAAAAGGCAGCGCAGCACTAGCCGGGAGCCCTGGGCCGGCGTTTTGTTGTAACGCAGAAGACCAGGGGGTTTGGGGCTCGATCTCCTCCCAGGGGAGAGAGGGTCTGGTTCTGCACTGCTGCTCCGATCTGTTGTCCCGGCTCCGTAAGCGCGTTCCTAACCGTGTCGTGCTCAGCCCTGCGTAGGCTCTCTGGGCCCATCCCCATAAGGCAGATAAGGAGGAAGGGCAGTTCCCCAGGAGAGAGGGATTGTCTGGACATGGAAGGGCTCTCGGCAAGGAGGCAGCTTCTCCGTCGTGCTGGGTATTGCATAGCTTGTCGCTGCTTTCTTCCCAAATGAGGCGAACGCAGCCTGCGCCACTCCGGCAAGGGCTGGCGGAGCGAGGGAAGCTTTTGGCTCTCTGCTCAGCGCTGGGGAGGTCACAGCTGGAAACTCTGTCTGGTTTGGGCCTTCCCCCCCCGCCCAATTCAAGAGAGATGCAGTGATGCTGGGGAAGGTCTGGCTGGGTCTCCCGGGCTGGTCAGGACTGGGGGCGGAGGGTCTGGGAGGAGAGTGGGGAGCTGGAACGGCACGGTGTGGTGAAGAGGCGGATGGGGGCATATCTCATCACAGGTACAGCGATGTGAAGGGCAGTTAGGAAGATGATGCTGTCAGGCTCTTTTTGGCAGCCGTGGCAGATGACATAATAGGGGAATGCGGGAAATTTGGCTTGAATATTAGGGGAAAAAAAAAAAAAAGCTGGTGGGGAGGTGTCTCCATCCGTGGAGGTTTCAAGCATCGCCCAGACAAGACCAGGCTGCCCTGATCCCTTGGTAGCAACAGTCCTGTTGCAAGAGGGGAGTGGGATCAGAGACCTCCTGAGGCCCCTTTCACCCACGTGCTCTTGTGGGTCTGAGCCCCGGTTCCTTGGGTGCCGCCCGGCTTGCTGTAAGAGCAGTTCTTGTTTCTCGATGGCTCGCTTTCTGCTGCTTTGCTTTGCCAGTGTGTGCAGCAGCCCCGGTGTTACCCAGCAGCCCAGAAAAAAAACAGCCCTGACTCTGAAAACCCATCAGCGCTTCTGCAGTTGGGACCGGCGTGTTGGACTCCACCAGCCTTATGGGTTGGATGTTGAGCAGAGTGCAAGCACAGCAGGGGGAAAAGGATGGTTAAGGCAGGACATTGCCCTTCCATTAAGTTAATTTTTTGACTATACCTGCACTTCTGGGCTTACATCCAAAGCCCAAAGTACTTGTACGATTTCCTCCTGCCTCCATCAGTTGCGCTGTATTCTGTGTTCCCTCCTGAGCTAGTTATTAATTATGGAGACTGCAGAGATGAAGTCCAGACTCTGCTAATGGCTGACTTCCCCGTGTTTTAGAAGCAGCATTTCAGGGATCTGCTAATGGTACTTCTTAGCTTCGCTTTTTAAGCTCCCCCATCGTCTTGGTTTCTCGCCCGAGTGTGGCAGCCAGCCCGGTAACGGTGTTTAAATGCTGGCTGAAGCCCGGCTCTCCAGGCAGCCTGGAGATGCAGGGCACACATCTGCCGCACCCTGCTCATGCCCGGGGGTTGAAATGTCCCCCCGCTGCAGGCGCTGCCTGGCCTGGGGATGGCTGCCCTGGCTCTGGGCTGCAGGCACGGCCCCAGGGCGAACTTCAGGCTTTGAGGTGTGCTGTGCAATCCCCTGCGCGCGGTTATCCCTGCCCTTCCGGGGCGCGGTGGGATGGCCGACGCTCTAGCTGCCTGCTTTCCCGGGCGCGTGGAGCCTTTTCGTGCCGGCAGGGAGCACGGAGCAGCCTTGCCTGGCAGCGTTCGGGCAGCGCGGTGACCCTTGCTGGCTAACGCCTCTCGTTTTCCCCAAGCCTCGAGAAGCGAGGAGCAAATCCACGGTGGGCGCTGCGCCCTCGCCCTGGCCCCAGCTGTCCTCACAAAGCCACCTCTCTGCCCTTAGCCGCCAGCTTCTCTCCTAGCCTGTGTCCCGGCCTCTAAGGCTGCCTGGCCAAACCCCGGTGCAATCTCATCTTTCCTCTCCCAACCTTGTTATTTCTTCCCCTCCTCTCCCGAGGAGGCCCACAGGAGCGGGTGCTGGGCTCCCTCCTCCTCCCTGCCCTGTCCGGGCTGCGGGCGCTGCCGGCCGGCTTCGGCACCGGCTCTGTCTGCCCTTTGCTCTCCCTGCCCCGGCTGGCCCAACTCCCGTCC